>NC_037592.1:28893654-29193654 GCF_003073045.1 Pomacea canaliculata
GCTTGTGCTGGTCGCTGATACATCCAATATCAACAAGTTTTCAAAGTTCCTATTTGGACGTGATGACTCCACTTGTTATATGCTTCGTATTAAGTGTTCACACTGTCCTAATCTTCCAGTGTCCAAGTTTCGTCAGTTAAAGTTCACACAGCTATTAATTCAGAGTCCCGTGGGGGTCTTTTACGTCCTTTCTCCTCGACGGGACTTTCTGTCGGCGATATCCACCTCGCCACCAGAAAGTGAAGTTCTTTCATCCTCCCTACTTTGTCGTCGTTTCCTGTGGGTTTTACCCCGCCGAGGAGGGTGCCCGAAATCACTACCAGAAGCGTGAACCATTATCTCCCCTGGCCGTACGTCACGCGCGGCCGTCCACGTCAGGGTGCTCGGACGAACGTTGACACCGAACACTGGACACCGCAGCGAGATGGTTGTCGCGCTAGCCAGGGAGATGTGCCAGCTTGGCCCGCACAGGATGTTTTGTCCCTGTTTTAACTTACAGGATCGACCATTTGTCCTAACCAAGCACCAACACACTAAACACTCAACAAAAAGACAATGGTAGATACATTTTCTACATCACTCTCTCTCGGGGAAAAATTGTGCCTGCTAAGGCACAATTTTTCAAATACAATTCCATACTAATTAATAACATGACGTGAAATGAATTAGCATAGTTTCAATTAAATCCAAACAGTTGGTAAAATCATTACCACATAAGCATCTGTTAAATGAATAAAGCAACCAGTAATCAATTACACAGCCATGAACATTCATAAAAAAGAAAAAAAGTTACTATTACCACATAAACCAACGCACCTCCAAAACACTCAACAAAAAAATTGCGTGTGCAAAGATACTCTACATAGAACCATCTCCTCTCGTAAAAAGGTGTGGCGTTTTAACAGCGTGTTCAGCAATCTGTTCGTGCAGTAGCACATGCACTTTTCTCACACAACTGCCTAGCCACTGCGCTTTAACACTTCAGCCGTTTACACTAGGGTACCCCATTTGGTTGGTGGTCATCCCTGTCAAAAAAAACTCGTCGTGACCTATGTCCCGACGCTGTACAGCAACCCTCGGTTCTGCTGCGCGCAGACGCTTACTCTGCCGCCCTTGGTACCGCATGTTCCGCTTGGTGGAGAAAAACGGCGGTGAACCCATCACATAACATCATCCAACATAATCTATGCAGCAACCCCTCGGTTCTGCTGGCGCGCAGACGCTTACTCTGCCGCCCTTGGGTACCGCATGTTCCGCTTGGTGGAGAAAAAACGGCGGTGAACCCATCACATAATACAGGTACACCTTACTGTGCTACCCCACAGACTATCCTCTCAGCACTAGCCTTCCCATGCCACTATAACCTTTACATGAACATAGCTGGCCCTGGGTTCAGAAATACATCAATCCCTCCATTGAGTACAATACACTCACACAAAAAAACCTTTCAGTGCTAGCAGTGTTGATAGCGTGTTACATAAAAGGCCAACTGCAGTATTGCAGATTGTGAACAGCTGATACGCACGGAGACTGGTTATAAAACATCATCATAATACAAATTCATTGTTAGTGCAATCCTCCTCCTCATCGTCATCGTTGACCATACAGCAATCATCATCTTCATTATTATCATAGAAGAGGAGAAAAAAAATCGTCGTTAGTACACTCCTGTACTTACTATAGCTATAATCATTCATCAAAGTCATGATCATAATCATCAATCATATTCATAATACAGTCCACAACAAAAGAAGAGAGAAAAAAAAAATTATGTGGTTAACATGATAATCTACATTGATAAGCGTGACAAGGTGTCTGCTTCAACATTTTTAGAGCCCGATATCGGGAGGACCGAAAAGTTATAGTCCTGCAGTGCCAGGGCCCATCGCATAAGGCGGCCGTTGGTGGTGTTAGCTCGCCTAAGGTACGTTAGTGGGCGGTGGTCCGTTTCGACAAAGAAATGATTCCCAAATATATAGCGGTGGAATTTGTCGACAGCCCAGACGAGTCCGAGGCACTCTCGCTCAACAGTCGAGTACCGTGTTTCACGCTCCAATAATTTCGGCTGGCGTACAGAATAGGGTGTAACGCCCCCTGGTCATCACATTGCATCAGCACCGCCCCTAGGCCGGTGGAGGACGCGTCCGTCCTTACAGTAAATGGTTTTGTAAAATTGGGGAGTGTATCACTGGCTCTGAGGACAGTGTTGTTTTTAGCGTGTCTAGTGCTCTCTGGCACTCCTCCGTCCACCTAATTTTAGTTGGCTGTCCCGCTTTGGTGAGGTTGGTCAGGGGATTGACTGTCGCTGCGTAGTTATTTATGTATCGGCGGTAAAAGCCCACTAGACCCAAGAGGGAGCGTACCTGTTTTTTCGTCTGGGTGTTTGGATAGTGAGGATTTTGGATACTTTACCCGCTTGGGGCGCATAGTTCCCTCCCCTATCTCGTGCCCGAGGAAGTCAATGGTCGTGAAACCCACTTCTACCTTGGAGGGTCGAGCGGTCAGCCCGTGAGCTGACAACTCTGCCAATACATTATCAACTGATAACAAGTGTTGGTCCATGAGGCTGATGCAATCAGAATGTCGTCGAAGAAGGCACCGCCCCCGAAACGCTCGAGGTTTAGTGCGCGCATCATTCTTGCAAACGAGCTGGGGGCCGTTGACATTCCGAACGGCATGCGCGTGAAATGAAAGAGGCCGAGAGTGTCTGGAACGCGGTTTTCTCTTTATCCTTTTCTGCCATAGGTATCTGCCAGTACCCTTTAGCGAGATCTATCTTCGTGAAATAGTTTTTGCCCTGTAGTTGAGAGAACAAAAGCTCCACGTCTGGAATGGGTTCTGCGTCAAACCTGTAACTTTATTCAGTTCTTCTGAAGTCGATGCAGAAGCGTGTAGAACCATCCTTCTTACGCACTATCACTACTGGGAAGCGAAGGGGGAAGATGACTGTTCGATGATACCTAACGTTAGCATCTTTTCCACCTCTTCTTTGACAACTCTCTCGGATGTGAATGGGAGGGGTACTGCTTAATGTTAACGATGACGTTATCGGTCAGTGTTATTGAGTGGTGTTGAAGGTCCGTAAGTCCCGGTAGGTCCGTCAGCATTTGTTCGTGTTTGTTCAGAACTTTATCAACCTCTTCTTTTCTGATGGATCGAGAGTGCCGGGTTAATGAGTACCTGACGGAAGTCTTCTGTCCGCGCCGTCGGCATGCATTTAATTATGACCTTCTCTACGTCACTGTCTTCCGTAGAGCATTCCCCCGCAATGATACCAATCAGACCCTGTTGTACAGGGGGAAGGGCGTGCGCGTGATATATTCACGTAACAGTTGACGTGAAATAGTTTCTCAATGCCTTCGCTCGTTTCTATCACATAGTCATAGGCATTGACGCGCTTTCGGACCGTAAAGGGGCCGCGCCACTTCAGCAGCATCTTGTTATTGGCAGATGGGAGAAGGACTAAGACCTGAGAGCCCTCTTGGAAAGATCGCACGCCGGCCTGACGGAATTTGTAGTCCCTGTTCTTCTTTGATGTAGCTTGCACTGCATCTTGTGCGCACCTAACCATATCTCTGAGAGCGTCCCGCAGGTCAGACACATACTGTGATGTTGTGGTGGCGGTGACGTCATCATTGTCTGCGCCGGTCCACGTATCGTACAACAGTTGGGAGGGGCCTTTAGGGATGCGGCCATAGAGCAATTCAAAAGGTGCGAAACCCGTGGATTCTTGTGGAATTTCCCGGTACGCAAATAATATCGCTGGTAGGTAGCGATCCCAGTCTCTTGGTTTGTCTGTCATTACTCTTTTTAACATAGTTTTTAGGGTTCCATTAAAGCGTTCGACCATGCCGTTGGTCTGGGGTGTATGGTGTGCTGTGAAGCTGGGACACCGATAAGAGTCTCATAACCTCGTGCATAGTCTCTGATGTGAACTGAGAGCCCTGATCAGACAGGATTTCATCGGGATTCCCGTGCGGGAAAAAATGTTTACCAGGGCTTCAGCAACTGCTTCTGTCGAAATAGAGCGCAATGCGACAGCTTCGGGTAGCGCGTGGCCACGTCCACGCATGTAAGTATATGCCTGTAACCGCTAGATGATGGGGAGAGATTGGGCCGATAAGATCGACGGCCACTCGTGAAAATGGTACATCTATGACCGGGACCGGTTGAAGGGGTGCCGGAGGCACCCGGCCTTTTGGAAATGTTTTCTGGCATGTGTCGCAGGAGCGACAGTATTCCTTAACAGCCCGCCTATAACCTGGCCAGAAGAAGAATGGGGTGATGCGTTTAAACGTGCTATTGGCTCCCATGTGCCCGCCAAACAAAGAATCGTGCGCGGCTATTAGCACTGACTCTCGGAGGCCCTTGGGGACCACCACTTGCCAGGTGACTGTCTGTGGTTTTGTGCCAGTGATGCGCCTGTAAAGCAGCCCATCTCTAAGAACGAAAGCTGCGGCGGGGTCTCGGTCCCGAGTGCTATTCCCCCCTAGTTTGTCAAACAAGGTACTTAGGGAGGTATCTGCTGCCTGTAGTTCAGCTAATTTTTCCGGGGTAATGTCTAGCTGGGGGGTTTTTGTTGTCAGGAGCGGGCGAAAGGGTTTGTCTTGCCTGGGTGCCTGCGCACGTGTGTGAGCGGCTGCCGCTACCTGGGCACAGTGAAATGTGACCCGTCCACGCGACCCAAGATGACATCACAGACGGGGTTGTCGATGACGCATGCCTCTACCGTGCCTAGAAGAATGGGCAGTCAAGGTTGACTAGTGCGACCGGCAGCCGCATGGTCTGGCCGTTGAAAAGACGGCATAATTGCACTTTGCTCAGAATTGCTCGCGTCGTAGCAAACTCGTCTCACCCCAACCGTCGAACAACCTGAATCCAGCATCACTGTGACGGGTGTGCCCCTAGTGAACCCTGGCATGTCTGTATGGACGGCGGTAAATTCTCGGCAGCTGACATACCGATGGCCACTTCGTCAGCGATTTCCCCCCTTTACCTTGTGTATCGTGGGTATTCGTGCTGACCATATCCCGATTGATGCGAACTTTGGTGTCTGGGGGTGAGGACTAGGTTTAAACTGCAGTCTCCTGCACTGTTTCCACCAATGATCGTGTACGCGGCAACCCCAACACCCTTTTTTATCCCCGTAAAACTTCAGGTCGGTGGGTTGATGCCGTTGCTGTCGTCTCGCGTGTTTTCCCAGCTACGGTTTTTTTGCATGTGATTACGCCATCCCGGGTACCCGCTCGAGGGGCTGTTCTGTGTGATAATGCCTGTCTGTAGCCCTCGGAAGAGGGCGTCTGGTACCTGCACTCGCCGTTTGGTGTTCAGAAATTCCGGCGTTTGCACAAAACACGCTTGAGTCCGTATGTGCGGCCAAGTTCCTATCGCTGTGGGCTTCCCTATACCTGTCCGCTGCTTCCACTAAGTCACTAACAGAATGATATTTTCTCTCCCTCAGGAAAGCCACTACGTTGCTGGATAGGCTAGCTAACAGTTGCTCTCGTAACAGCAAGTCGACTAAGCTGCTAAAGTCATTTGTTATTTCTCCCATTTCTAGCCATCGGAAGAAGTATCGCCTAATTCTGGAAAAAAACACGGCTATGGTTTCCTCTCGTTCTGTCGGGCGGCCCGGAACTGCCGACGGAAACCTTCTTCCGTACATTGAAATCGCTTAAGGAGGTGTTTCTTTATTTTGGGGAAGGAACTCAAATCCTCCTCGGGTATTTCGTGATAGTATGTGAGGGGCTTCCCTCTAGGAGCGTTGCTAGGTTGCAAGGGAGTTCATCCGCCTCCCATTTATTAAGGGTCGCGTATGATTCGAATCGACGGAGATAAGCGTCTATATCGTCATTCTGATCATCCAGTAGGGCATTTTCGGTCTGGCGCCTGCCATAATCTCCTTTTCCTTGATCGCTACCCTGTCGCTTCCAAGGTTATTTGCGATTCTAGCCTCCTGTTTCTAATGCTATCCTTTCGCTTTCTACCGCTAGCCTTTGGCCTTCTAACGCTGCTTCTACTTTTTCATTTCTGCCTCGTGTCTTTGTCTTTCTGCTTCTAACGCTGCTTCTACTTTTTTCATTTCTGCTCGTGTCTTTGTCTTTCTGACTCGTGTTTTTGTCTTTCTGACTCAAGTTTCTGTTGTTGATGCGCGTTCAGTTGTTCCTGAATATATGTGGTGAGGGCTTTTCCGCTAAGACCTATCATTTGTCCGGCCCGCCTTAGGTCTCGTATGATTTCATCAACAAACGTCGCGATGCCTGTGTCTACTGTTGGCTGCGAGGGCTCGGCGGTCTGGGCTGCCTCATCCACCACTTCAGTGTCGTACATGGTTCAAGTCAAACACCAAGCAAAGTCTACTTATATATGGTAGCACAACTTCAAAAAAATAGTACAAATACCAATGCTAAAACGAATTATCCGGAAAAAAAATTCCAGTTCGTATCAGATTAATTTTAATAAATTAATACTCTACGTCAGGCTCGCCAGTTGTAACGTACGGTTACGTGGGCCCTGTGCGCAATGTCTGACTATTGCATTCAGTCATCTAGCATTCTCCCACACACCTATTACAACAGATTCAATAACAAGGTTTCAAACTTAATGATAAGAATATAATTAACAGAGTGCATATATATTTACAAGAAGATAGTTCACAAGCATTCCATAGGTAATCTCAAACTTAGCTTTCTGGCTTTTTCGCTATGGTGCTGGTCGCTGATACATCCAATATTCACAAGTTAAAGTTCGCACTGGCGTGATGACTCCACTTGTTATATGCTCGTCATTTAAAGTTCACACTGTCCTAATCATTCCAGTGTCCACAGTTTCGTCAGTTAAAGTTCACAACAGTATAATTCAGAGTCCCGTGGGTCTTTTACGTCCTTTCTCCCGACGGACTTTCTGTCGGCCGATATCCACCTCGCCACCCAGAAAAGTGAAGTTCTTTCCACTCCTCCCTACTTTGTTCGTTTCCTGTGGGGTTTTACCCCGCCGAGGAGGGTGGCCCGAAATCACTACCAGAAGGCGTGGAACCATTATCTCCCCTGGCCGTACGTCACGCGCGGCCGTCCACGTCAGGTGCTCGGACGAAGTTGACACCGACACTGGACACCGGCAGCGAGATGGTTGTCGCGCTAGCCAGGGGAGATGTGCCAGCTTGGCCCGCACATGATGTTTTGTCCCTGTTTTAACTACAGGATCGACCATTTGTCCTAACCAAGCAACCAACACACTAAACACCTCAACAAAAAGACAATGGGTAGAAATACATTTTCTACACGGACGCACAGAATTAACATTTGTGACGCGTGGCAGAGGTTAAATTAAATACTGTTCACTAATACCCTGGATTAGAGTCGGGTCATCATCGCCACCGTAAGCACCGTGTCCTCCGAGGATGAAGTCACACGCTGCTGCCTCAAGCCTGCACGCGACCACACACACCGAACACTCCCTCAACCTACCCAGCCATCCACTGTCGCGGCGCCGAGAACAGCACTTGCACTTGCACGGGTATAGGGGAGGTGCGTGTACGAACTGCCTGCCGGGAAAGGGGCATGCGTACTACATCAATCATGCATGAAAATCGACAGCCAGGATTTGAACAGTGGTTGCTGCAAAAGGAAATGAAGTCCTCGGCTCTCCGAATGACCACTGTATGTTGTTGATGTAATTAGTTTGCACTGAACTGAGGCAACCGTCTTTCATCCCATCCACCCACCAAGCCTCGACAGCGCACACCACCCACCACAGTTCTAGTCCGATTGCTTGCCAGCATGCAGATCCCAAGTCCTAATGATGACACAGCCCATCCATCCCATTCTCTCGCCCTGCAAGCTTGGAAATTTATTTGTGGGAGGCTCGTCCGTCATTGTCTGCTGAACGCGGTCAGAGCGCGTGTCCACGTGCGTGCCCGCTACAGATGTAGCCGCCAGACGAGCAAATCTTCTATACTGCCAGAGAAGAATTAAGTAAATGTCTGGCTTTACCCTTTGCTGCAAATCCGCGCTGATGAACTCCGTTCTCGGGGCCTGCACGCTAACGCGATCACAGCCCACCCAAAGCGCCAGCCCGGGGTGGATGGGTCGCGTTACACAACGACGCGAGCGCGATGACCACTGCTCCGTTTTGCGTTACCGGCGGGCGATTCTCTGATGGCGTGCGTGTCCCTGCAGCAGCGATCAGTGCTTCGGCCTGTACTAACAGTGCAGTGAAATTACTTGGCATCCTGCCGCTGAGATCGATCCCCAGCAGCTTACTAGACATCGTCTGTTACAACCAAAAGCGTTTGCTGCCATGTTGACAAAGCAGCAAACCCACTGATTCAAGCACGCGGCTAAACAGGATGTTGTGGGATCGAGACTATTTCACGAGAAAACTCTGTCATCTGCAGAGAATGGGCTCTTATCAACCCTTTTACTCGGTGAATCACGCGTCGCTTTACCTTTCAGCTACGAGGTTTTGTCTATGACGAACAGTGTTCGAAGCCATGTAAGCCAGTTCGTCGTCTTCTCCGTCGTAACAGAATGTTATCAAGGTAAAGTCATATGTCTAGGGATCTCTCTGCTCGCTTTATCAAAAGCCTCAAAACTACACCAAAGTCATCAGAATATACAAAGATGTCTCCGCCAGCGACATGGTTGGGTAATGCACTCCGACCAGTCAATCGGGAGGGCGAAAACCCTCCAAGGTTCAGCTAAAGATCGAAGCAAAACAAAACGATCCACTCTGTGTTCCATCTGATTTTATTCGGTACTAAAACAACCTTATATATATATAGTTCCGTTTCCTTTTCTAATAAACCCCGGGTAACACATGCAAGAAAATAACCACTTAAGCCTGCATTCATGGGGCCTGGAAAATGCTGTTGACAGCACCCCGAGTGCAAGTCCCCAAATGTAGATCTTTACACTGACACAAAAGTGCATATCAAGACCAAGCAGATATCTCTCTCTCTCTGTCTTTCACGTGTCCACATGTGTGTTTTATTACCTTACCTGACTATAATACATGCAATCAGCTTTACAACAAAGGCAGGCGTCTCGTCTGACCTCCATTGTCTCACTTTAGTGTACGTAGAGACTCTCTCCTCGCTCGATAGTAACCAGACATCACGACAGCGGGCATGGAGAGTTTCTCGTCGTCGTTGTGGTCGTAGTCGTCACAGAAAACACAGCCACATCTACCTTCAACCCTCCTCCCAATCTCCCCTTCCCCTCTCCACTGGTCCGGGTCAAAGCAGTCTTATAACGCCCGGCATCTGAAGGGTGGAGTACATCATCAATCTCGCGAGTTCCTGCAGGTTGTCTAGAACATACCCCACCTGTCGTGTTTGTGTGCACGTTTTCTTGCGCGTAGTCCAATGTGCACGCGCCGCCGCTGTACAAAAGGATAGACTCGACACAAAAGTGACGGACAACAATGCTGATTCCATTCCTACACAGAGCTACATTTTTTACGTTACATGAGGTTTCGCCTTGACAATCCTCGGACAGTGTGTATTTTAGACGACTGGCATGCTGGAATGCAAATAATGTATGAGGACATAGAGAGGAGTAGGTGGGTGTTTGATTGTGTGTGTGTGTGGGGGGGGTGGGGGGTGGAATCCTATATACAACCAAAAATCCGTAGGGGGGAAAAGAGGAGAAGAACAAGAATTGCGTGCTGATGACCCCGATCAAAGACTCGGTATCATCCCATTGCGCTGGGTCAACTGGCACGGACAGGGTGGGAGGACGCGTACACATGTAGCTGCAGTCGCAGGCGCTGTCCTTGCAACCTATCGTTGCCCGGATGTTTTCACCTCCACTATGATGTTGATGACATTCCATCCCCCTTGCTAGCTGCATACCATTAGTCCTCCTACTTTGATGGAGGCTAGGGCGGGCGCAGCCCTCTATCATCTCAGTGTCGAAGTCACGGGCCTTGCCCGCACGTTTCCCGTGTCTTGTCCGACGATGAAAATAGGTTGTGGTGGGTGGGAGAGGATCTCCAGGTGGACACAAGCGTCTAACTAACGACACAGAGAGTAGCGTCAAGGAACGCTCCGCATCTACATCATCGGAGCATGAGCACTGTTGGCGGCATCTTGCAGAACGTACTGGGACCGTACAGTCAGTTAAGTCGAGGGTCACCCCCTTCTCCATCCTCTGTAAGATACATGTAGTGCCGTTTGCGGCAGCCTGCCTGCTGACTGCACTGCAAGTGCACCTGGATGACGAGCGTCAAGGAACTCCCTCCCTCCCTATAAACATACACAAATCTGACCCCTACGCCCACACCTCACCCAACAGAAAATTGCAAAGGTCACATGGAATTACGGCGAACACACGCGCAGCACTGACGAGATGTTGAAAGCTCGGTAGGAAAGCGATGGGTGTGATCCAGGCACACCTTTGAAACAAAAACACGCTGGATTCACGGCCAGTCGGACTTCCGGCGAGCATAGCGCCGTCTTTTGTTCGGACACACACGGTCAGCGTACGT
This sequence comes from Pomacea canaliculata, assembly GCF_003073045.1. Classification (NCBI taxonomy): domain Eukaryota; kingdom Metazoa; phylum Mollusca; class Gastropoda; order Architaenioglossa; family Ampullariidae; genus Pomacea; species Pomacea canaliculata. Next base: position 28,904,143 of record NC_037592.1, read on the forward strand.
GCAGCGATTCCAGTGTAAAGCCCATTCCGATAAAATGATAACTTCCGTTTTCTTTTTGTGCTCGCTCTCTTTCGCGCCCTATATAGAATGAAACCACAGACGCCGGCTAAACATGTGTACTACAGGTTTACTATGCCACAGTCGACAAACAAAGCTATTATACATCATTTGGCAGCCGGATGCGGCGCGTGTACGCGTACAAACACAGAGGACAACAAACACGACGACGATGCCGTGGCGCACTAGCTAACCCTACAGCCTGCACTCTCCCGACAAGTCCACACCTACGCGCACCAGCTCAATGACGAGACAACTGCAAAAAATAAAAAGTCAATTGAACGTAGGCGGCATGATATTTTAAAATAAGTCATTGTGCGCCCCACCCATAGCCTGGCAATAACGGTAATCGTTCGGCTGACAAACTTTCCATAAACAATTCTTCCCGGCAGCAGGAAGTCAGCTGACTCCACCTGACTGAGCAGTCTGTTACCGGCCATGCGGTAGCAGCTCTGATGCTTGGGACTGAGAGGAGGTGATGGCGAGGTCTGAGTTTGCCGTGTCCTTTCTTTCCTCCGGGTTTCTTTGCACGAGTTACAATACTGACTAGGTCATGGAACGAGCACCAGGGGTAGGTGTCAAGGTCGACAACTTATCAAGTTTGTGTATATGCGTGTCGCGATTAGGCACGAGTTTGTTTGGCACAATCTTGTAGAACGGTTCATTGGTGGTGATCTCGTTGTGAATGGCAAACACGTTCCTAGCCAGGAACAACACAACCTTGATGGACAATGCTCAATTTTTTCTCTCTCTCTCTCTCACAAACACAAAAAGAGAGACAGAGTTCATTAGCAATTAACTCAATCCTACAACTATTTGCATTCATTTCCTGTAGCCATTCCCTTATCCCTCTTCCCTAATCAACCCAAGAAGGAAAAAAAAGTCTTTACCTTTTGATGTTTATGTCTCGATTCATAGCAGCACCTCTGTAATGAACTCTTCGCCACTCCAATAATTAGTCTTCCTCCACATTCCGCCCTGACTTTTTTTTTAAAAAAGGGGTTGGAGGGGATGCAAGGTCTCGATAAACTGAAATAAACCGCCGGCTATTCCGTTAGAAAATCCAGTTTAGTCCTCAGCCAAGGTTCCGGAGGATGGCGTGCGACTCCAGCGCGTTGGCTGATCAAAAGAAGCCGAGCAGCCTCCCGTTTCCGATGGCACGACCCGGCTCAACAAGTCCAGTAACCTAGGCTGTCAGCAGACGACCCGTGAGTGATCTCCCTCTACTCCAGCTTGCGGGGGGTCGAGAACCGTAGGGTACGGTTGCACACCCGCGTTTTCCTCACTGCACCCTGGCACCGCCACCAGCGCTGGCTCCGACTCCAAGAGTGTCGCGCTGCTTTGCTCGCTCACGACACAGAGTGTACCCTCCGTGTAACCTTCCCTCCTCTCTCTCTCTCGCGCCGCGTCAACAGCGGCGGTAAGTGGAGGGCTTCAGACTAAGATACACAAATACCAGGCTGGGCTGTCAACCATGACGACTAAGGACAGCGCAAGCCAATCAAAATGCCGGAGGCGTGGCCTCGTGCCTTGTCAATGGGCAAGTCTAGCAAGCTGCCGACCGTACAGCCGATCAACCTTACCCCTCTCTCGTTCCCTCCATCCTTACTTTCTGGAGAGAGAAAGGCGCAAGCAACAAGCAGACGAACGCAAAGATAAGGCTTATTTTCAGCTACAATCCTTTTTTTTGCGGGAGGGCGTTATGAAAGTTTCACGAAAGTACCGAATATTTTAAAATTTACATTAAGTGAAAGATAGTTATCTTTTTGTATCCTTGTTGGCCGACAGACGAACTTTCACATGCTTAACGTGCTAAATTGCATCCTTTCCAACCATCATTAGACGAGGCTACTCGTAAATGAACATTCATGTCTTGCAGACCTTTAACTTGTTTTCTAGACAGTCCCATCCTCTCTCTGATCATTCTTTCTTTTCTCCGCACTCTCTGTCATTCGCGTGCGCGCGCGCGCGCACACACACAGGTGGTCGTTTTGTCTACGCCAGGTCCATGACAATAGCCGAAGAAACACGTTCCACAGCTTGTTGCACAAAATGACGAATGAGACGTGCGTGTGGGTTGGAGAGAGGGGTGATGGTATGGGGAGGGGAGAGTACGGAAGACACGCGGCTGAAAAACCCAAAGACGCCTTTCATTCAAACATCTGGCCCACGATGCCTCTGTTTCTTCTCGTGCCAGGCCACGCCACAGAGTCTGCACCATCCCTGCCCCTTCCGCAACGGAGAGATAGGTAGGGAGGATAAAGAGGGGGGGCTGGTTCCGTTCTGCTGCCAGTTGTTCCAGAAGTCAAAGCCTGTTGCTGGCCTGATGCACGGAATACACGGTCTGGCACGCTCCACAGATTCCGCCAAGGATACCTGGCTCTCCCACAGAAAAGATGCCGTCGACGACAAGCGACCGAACTCTCGCTGCTACTACCTTCTGCTACCCCGAAGTAGTTGTGAGGCACATCTACCCTGCACTATTTAGCTCAATACCTCGCTCGCCTTCTGTGCCGCCAGGGGTGCCATGCGCTCGTTACCAGGACAAATGGAATCGGATTAGAGTGTTCAGATCTCGCCTCTGGCACACACCATTTCTCTCAGGAGATGGCACTTGCTTACAAGGGCTGTCATGATTTATAGCCTTAGCTGCTGACTTTGATGAAAACACCACCAATCCTCTGTTAGGAGCAAAGGAATTCGAGGGAGGTTTTTGATCAAGTGTTGGGGAGGACCTTTCATACCCTGTAATGGTACACTGTTGATAAACAGATTTCTGTGTCAGGTCACTGAAAAATGGGTAAAGGCAGAATCCAAAACTGTTGGCTTGTTTAGAGCGGTACACGTTCCAAACTTAAACCTGTTCTTAAAAAGTAATTTAGAACAAAAAATGTTAAAGCACACCACGTCATTTCGATGCGCTTGCACTTGGTGATAGCAGGTTCATAACGAGTGTCCTATCAAGTTTTAAAAAACACGGTTGTTCTTAACTGGATAAAACTGCCACGACCTCGGTATGAGAAAATACTTGAAAGAAAAGTTTAGGTATTTAAAATTAAAACAGAGCCCTATGATCAAATAAGACAACGAATACTTTAGTGCTCGACATATTTAGCAACCCTATATTCCAGGAATTGCTAAAAGACATCGCATTAGTGTGACTAAAAGCGCGCACCTACGAGTTAGCTATGAAAAAATGGTAAATTTACAATCTAGAGATGCTTTGAAGCATCATCTGTCAACAACTCGTTTAACTTCTACTTTTTTTTTTTTATCATCTTCTCAATGGATTTCCGCCAAAAGAACTGCTGTCTAGAGAGGCGGACCGGTGGCCGAAACGGTTATCGCCTGTCATCAATACAGTCCCGGGTTCAGATCTCGTCTCGGGCACCTGTTCTTTCTCTTGAGTTTCTAGGTCGTCTGCTTTACCCTTATACATGCTCTAGCTGCTGTTTATGTAAAACACACCAAGTCCACCTTCACACCTCCTCAACTCCTCGTCTACACCGAAACGAGTCGCGAATCGTCTTATCGTAGTAGTCGAGGAGGCCATTCCCGTTGCTTGGTGATCTTTAACATTCCGCGGTGTCGTATCCCACCGACTGATGTGCTCGCCTCATAGCCAAGCATGAAACTTTATATTTATGCTGGTATTAAATTTGACTGGTAAACAATCGTTCTACTAGTTCTGCTAACACGACGTGGAAATTATTCATGTAAGCCTCGGTTTTCATAAAGTAGCATATGCCGAGGACTGCAAATTCCACCTACGCCTAAACTGTTTTGTTCGCCACCTTACCGGTCCTTCTGTAGAGCAGTTAACTGGAATATATTTAAGTATTAAAGTCTAAACTTAATAATGTGATGGTTCTGGCTGATTGTGAATTTTTTTTTTACCCTCAATGCGACTTAAATGAACTGTGCGTCGGGGTTAAATGAGACAGCCCTGTTGCTGAACCTTTTCGATGAAGTAAAAACTCGCGAGTGATTGGCTATACCATAACCATGTCCATAACACATACTGTACTGGTACTTTCCTAATGTCCAAGTACTAGACGCCAACACTTGACGTTTCCGTCGTCCTCTAAGTCCACTGTTATCTGGCCTTCTATCTTTGCGTGTCAGTCTCAGATACTTTTCTCTGTTAAGTGGACTCCAAAATGTCGCGGCACCTTCGGATGTCAATCAGATCAATCGAACAACTATGTTGAGCTGAATGGAGCTTCTAGCACCAAGTGGCAGCAACATCTTCCCCTACTCCCTCCGTCTCGCTGAAGAAAGAAGACCGCTCACAATGAGCTGACGATTGAGAGGATGTGCTTGACTGCAGTCTGCTGATTGTAAATCCACCGTACAAGAAGAATCCTCCCATGCTGACCTCGCCGCTACAGACCTGCAGTCAAGACTTTTACACCTCGCGACGAAAGAACGCACACCTTCCCTCCCGCCAACCAGGTTTGACCAAATCTGGACGATCCGCAGAACCGTGGACAATCTTCATGAGTGGAACCTACCCTCCGCCCCCACCTCCCGGTGATCCCCTCGTAATTACTTGGTGAAGCTAATGCTGGCAACCGAGGTTCCGTTTCTACACAATGAGCCACCAACGTGCAGACTATGCCTACGGAACATCATGCTTATGTATTCATCACCACGATTGCGGCAAAATTTATATCCCGAATTCCCGGATTATACCGGATTAGGTGTAAGTTTATCGACGACAGCAACATTTCCCGCCTAGCTGATGCCATCCAAGCACGGGAAACATTATTTTAATTATACATAGCCATCATGAATATTTTCAGCATCACATTTCGACACTGCGCGTCCACTGTGGACATTTGTTACATTGTTCTTTCTCTCACGTTTGAAATGTTGTGTAATAAAACAGCAAAGCAACACGAAGCAATCGTTCCCAAGACAATTTTTGATTAAGCAAACAACAGAGGCTAAATCACCCAAATATTCAAGAACTTCGTGCGACGACCAGCGCGTTGACTCATCTTGACGAGGTTGCGTGAAGCTAGCTGTACGGAGGAGTTCGTCCCCCAGGGATGGGTGTGAAGGTCCGTCCCTTTCTGCTACAGCTCCTAGCACTATGTTTTCTGGATATAGCCGTCGTTTGGCCGTATTTTGGAGTTTGAGAATTTCAGCACATAACTGTGAGTAACAAACTTTAAAGAAATACATCAACAACCAAATACTGACTCACCGAAGCATCTTGGAAGACCATGGACAGCCTTCCTTTTCTCACAAAGTTTCCTTTATTTAAACTCTACAACTGCGTCCTACTCCCCATTGGAAACGTTTCGAGAAGTACTGTTACGGACATAACGGCGCCCAGGCTTGGCTAACCTGCACAGCATCGGCTTCGTTGTTTCTAACTCCAGTTCTCTCCATCTACTCGGAGCTAAATACCTGGCACAATACAAAGCATGGTGATGAGATGCGGCGCGGTTTCAAGTCGTTCAGTCCCGCAAATCGCGCAAAGAGCCGGGTCAAGCTGTTGCTTAGGTAACGCCGTGCCCTGCTGTGCCCGTAGGGATCAAACATGACTCAATGCGACTGAAGCTTGGACTGAAGACAGCAGACATATTGTTAAAGTAAGCACCGCGCCGATTTCTTAAACAAAATAAAAAGATTTCAACATCATATATCAAGGAGAAAAGAGAGGCAAGCACCAAACGATGATGAACGCTTCCCTACCTCCTTCCCCAACACACACACCTGTTAATAATTGCACTGTGGATGGATGTGGAGAGCAGAAGCGTGGGAACAGAATTTTTATGGCAGCAGTGGTTTGGCCACCATACCATAATCTTCTTATGCATCTACAAAATCAACGTTTACACGACTACATGCCGCCTTTAACACCAGCGTCGGTATGCGACCTTCTTGCAGCCTGGTGCCCCTATCTCAACACTACATTCTCATTGCAAACTTTGTGTTAATGTGACACAGGTTTGCGAAAATCCTTGGCATGCACAGCGCTGGCATGTTCACTGGCTGAAAAAAGTTCTTTCCCCCCTCACCTCTCCTCCCCCAAAAGTCGATGATCCCGATAGACGGCAGATAAGTTACCGTCTGTTCTACTGCCAAAATACACCACCAGCGACCGACACTTCTCTCTGGCCGTGGTTGTGGTGCTTAAAGTCGGATCATGTAAACTATCTAGGGAAGGTTTCTGATGAAAATGACTTTACAATGATTAAATGTGCCAGAAAATTCGAAAGAAGATGATGATGATGATGACAAATCTGGCAATTAAACTGACCAACATTAAATTGTTGAAGCATAGAGAGAGAGCAGTGAGAGAGAATGGTGTATTCGCAGCATATCGAAAGATACGCACTGGGTTGTTGCTCAAACAATCTGAATTTCTTGGCACGATGGCAACGACAACACACAGAAAGGATTAAAGTCGGCCGACGAGCTCTATCAAGCATCCCCAGCCCAAATCCACTGCCCTTACCATCCATCCACCATCTACCGCGCCGTTCGTTCGTTGACGGAATCCTCGAGAGGTTTCTCACTGAAGTTCAAGTCCCGCATTTGTCTCCCACAACAAGATGAACTGGCTGGGCAAAAGCTGCAGACATTCGCCCCCAACCCTCAACACACACACACTAAACCCCTTACCCCTCAAAAAGGAAAGAAGGAGGAGGGAAAGTCTTTGCACACGACCTTCGCGAGAAATGATCGATGCTGTGGCAGCCTGGAGGCTGCTCCCACCGCTTGAGAGAGGCTCATGCGTCAACGCCGTTTTCTTCTTCTGCCTTCTATTTATCTCCTTTTACATCAGAAAAAAATTAGCGACTTCGCTGACGTTTATACTCAACATTCAAGAAGTGAGAGCGCGCAGCACGCTGTCTCCGTTAAATGAAGACGGTTTGTGATATAATGTCATCATGGCACAACGTGTGAATAAATGCAGTAGCCGCAGAAAGCTGAGAATTGACAAACTCTTCCTCGCCTTCCGCAACAGTAGAAATCAAATATTGTATATCGATGAGGGTTCTCTATGCTTGCTTTGTCGCTAATGCTGCTCGTATGTGTGAGTTTGACAGATAGAGAAAATGTGTATGTGTGAGATAGAGAGAGTGGGAGAGACAGAAAAACAAAGAAAAACAAAAAGGATAAGATGAGTGAGAGTCGGCGAGCTTCTTTCTCCAATCAGACCGTGTCTTCATACAACTATATATATATAAAAAAAATACAGTGTAACCTCGGTTAGCGAACGCCTCGGATAGCGAATATTTCGGATAACGAACAACTTTCCAGAACGGATTATGTTCGTTAACCGAGGTTCCACTGTAGTAAGTTTAACATTCCCAAATTAACTGTACTTAAATTCTAAAGAAAAAGCAAATTAATACCTTGAAGAAAATATTTTGAAATATTTGCTGACATATTCTTTCTCTTTCTCTCCACCACCTTGTATCCAACTACAATCTCTCTAACCAACTCTCAAATAAACTAAGTACAAGTACAATTATCTCTCCTTAAAACAAATTCCCAGGCCACACGGTTCAAGCTCCAGAGTTATACACTGAACCACCAGGCGCGACCACAACCAACCTCCGGGTCATGAGCTACTATTGGTTGCACACCACTTAACTCAGATCCGACATCGTTTACCGCTTCAAAAATAAATTTTTTAAAGTAACAAACAATAAGAAAGAATAAAAAAAAATACTCTCTCGCTGTCGCTAAAACTGACAAATCGTTCACTTCTTCCCTACTTTGACGAAAACCATAATTTTTTTATCCTATATAAATTTCTGCATCACTTTCCAGCATAAATACAGTTTCCATCGTCTCACACAACCTCCTAAATTGTGCAAAACTGAGGCTGAAGCTGTAGCAGAAGTAAACATTTTGCAGTTGATAGCTTATCGCCAGGGCATTCCTACCGAGCCGCAATCCTGCGTAACGCGGCCGCCAAAATAATATAATAATTAAAAAAAATGAGAACAATAACGATATAGCGTGTCCTGACCTCAAAAGCTTTCATCAAGCGTGCTAGAAGAAACCAAGTTACACGGTCACAAAACATCCCCACTTCCCCCCGCCTTCTCTCTGTAATTCCTGTCCCTATCGGTTTTTTTCCCTCCCATGGCGACTGATTGTTTGACACACGTGTTGCACGTTAAAACGATGTAAAGCAAGTCGCTACTGAGGCGCCCACTCCATTGATGTAGTTTATCGAGTTACGACATTCGGGCGCCGCAATGGAAGGAAGATGGACGAACAAACGAGCAAGGCCAATCGAATGTGTTTACGATTTCTGCTCCATCATCTTATTCCAAGTTTCAAGCGGCTATCTCAGCTTAGGATTATGCGAGCTGCACCAAGATGACGCCATCCCAGCAAACGGATGCCCGATGTATGTCGCATCAAGTAGTGAGGCAAGGAAGGCCACGTGACTAACGGGTCTTCCCATACCTTCCTAGCAACTGTTAAGGGTGTGCTACACAAACTGACTAGTAAGGTCTGAAACAATAGCTGCGAAAACAAATTAAGTCTCCACACATACAGATGTTTTAGGAAGCAAAATACGAGGAAGTTCATAGGACAGTCTTGTAAAGACAAAACAAACAAAACAAAATGGAAGAAATTCATATATCACGAAAAAGATAAATGCTGGGGAAAAAATACAGATAACTGACAAGAACTTAATTAAACATTGACCATGACCACATATTTATTAACTTTTAAAAAACCCGACGCCACAGATTTGCAGTTACACTTTGCAACAACAAACAAGCATCCAATAACAACACAGCAGCAAAGCTGCGCCTCAAACCTGAAGGGCTCACCAGTCTTCTTGTTGGCTGTCTTGCGAGGAACCGTGGAAAGTTCAGGCGGTTGTAGAGTGGAACGGCGTTCCTATCCCCGACAGGTCCTCCCACATTCTGCTGTACCCCGGCTTGGACTGGAACTTGCCCGTCTTGACGGTCGTCGTCGATGACGTCGCTGTGGTGTCCGGGTCAAAGGCACAGCTGCTGCTGCTGCAACTGCGGCGGCGGCGTGGGTGATGACAGCCGTCGCGGGCGTGAGCGCCGGCATGCACCTCCTCGCACGTCTTGAACGCGTCACGTTGTCCTGCTGGCTGCAGTCGGCCGACTTCGGGGGCCACTGCAGCTTGTGGAATGTGGTTTGACTTCCCACCTTCTCGGCCCCTGAGGTCCCTGAACGGAAACTCTCTTTGCTCACTGCGCGAGCAAAACTTCAAGAACAAAATCGATGGCTACGGAAAGCGAATCTGCTCTAACAGGTTTGTTCTTGTCACGAGCGTATAGGTCACGACAAGTCTCGAAAGGACTAAATAATAACTCTGGTGCACCAATTTTGTTTTAAACCTATATCACGTGTCAAAGCGCAGGTATCACGTGAACGAAATGCAGACGTATCTCCGTTGCTGGCAGATGACAGAAATATGTGAAGAATTCAATCTACAGTGTCCACTCTGTAAGTTGTCGTGCCCTTAATACCTTACACCACTCTGCAATCTTTCGATCGTGATCCAATCCAAGCACCAAGACGCCGCATACCTTTTTTTTCCCCCACCTTGTCACGTGAAGGTAAAGTTTTGCTATGGTTACTTTCTCTGGCCTCTAACCGAAGCCGAGACCGCCAAAAAGTCAACAGTCTTTTGCAACATAAGTCAACAGCTTTGCATGACGACTACCTACAACAGACCAAGAAAAACCAATGACCTCACAAACAAAGCGAAGAACAAACTTAATCTAAAATCAAACTACAAATCTTTTTTTTAAAAACTCACTAAGCACATCCTAGCCCAGCACAAACTGTTCATGCAATCAGAAGACAGTTTGTTTCCCTCCCGGGCGGGACAGGCACATCGACCAGAAGGTTAACGTTGACACATGTTGACTATCTTGTAGTCCAGACAGGATCGCGGTCTTGCAGGACATGGGTGGGGTAAGCGCAGGGTAGGTGGGTGGGTGGTGAGAGAAGATCGCAGTCGCTCTAAATGACGACAACGACGTCCACAATCGGCGTGACAAGACTATCGACTTCGTTCCGACCAATGTTCGACCATGACGGTGTCTGTCCAGTCACGTGCAGAGGATGGAGGCTTGGCCACAGGAAGAAGCGTGACGACTGGTGCGCAACCACTTACAGTCGGTGGGGCTGAGCACTGTTGTAGCGGAGTAGATGGAGGAGGTGAGCGACAGACGGAGTAGACTGTTTTGGCAGACCTCGTGCGCAGCGCGCTGCGGAGGGATCGATTAGCAAGGTGGGGACAGTCGGTGAGTATGGGTTGGGTAGTGTGGTGGTGGTGTTATAGGCAGTCATCGAGCGGCTGCTTAAAAATGAGACGAGAGTGAGAGAGTGAGAGATTCTCATCCAGGCGTTATCGATCATTCGGCGTCTTCTCTTCTCCCTTACTTCTCTTTCTATTCTCCATACCCACCTCTTGAGCTCTTCATGTGTCCTCTTGCTCCCCCTTTCGTCGGGTCGCTTCTTTCCTTGCCCTTGCTTTGCTTCTCGTACGTGTTCTTTGTGGTTGTCAGTCGGGCAATGATGGCACCAAAACCTGAGCTCTTTGCTGGCATTAATTTAAATCTCCAAGGCATTCACTTGTTGCTCCGACTGCTCCAGACATAATACATTTTCCTCTCAGACGCTGCTTGATCTTACACAAACATAAACGCACGCACACACAGACACACTGACTCTTCTTATTCTGGGCTCGTCCTCCAATTCCACCGACTGTCGGTGACTGCCAAATGCTGGAAGCAGCGTTGTATTTTCTCTCGCTGTATGCAATTAGCGGGTGATCGCTTGGAGGGAATCTCCTGTTACCTCACGGCATTTCGCGTACAAAGGTTGAAAAGCTGGATGGGTGTGGAGAGGGTAAGGAGCAATGGTTGCTGGAATGTCTAGTCGGACTCTGCGGGTCACTGTGCAGAACAAGTGACAGGATCCTTTTCTGCTGCTGTATGAGCGATGACGACATGGAAAAAGCTTGCCAGACATGAAGCAGCGCTTCTCCTTCAGTTTTTGACAGCAAAAATCTTTAGGTTTCTCAACAGACATTAGAATTCCTTGCAACATCAGTGTTTCTAGATGACTATTTCTCCTTCATCCTCATCACTTTCGCCAAACATTTCTGTTCATGAAAAACGATTTTTAAAGCTGTTCATTTAATGACTGCTTAACAAAAGCATATTAATATGTTCGACGATTTGATCTAGGACAGTCGAAGAACGGGTAACAGGGTGTGTGTGTTTCGGGTGGGGGCCGACGGCCGATATGCAAGTGGTCGCCGTTCTCCACCTCGGACCGCTCCCCTCCTCAACAGCTATTAAGTGTCGACGGCGCAGTGAACTTCATCCACCTCGGCACAGGGTCAAAAGGGCGCGAGTGAGACGGTTTCTTGTTCTCGGAAGTTCGCCCCCACTTACCCTAATGCACGTCGGGAAGCTTCAACAACGCTGAATGTTGTGATCGATACCTTTCAACCTGCAGCTGTAACCCTTAACATGGAAACTCCTCCAGCGCGCACGCACGCGCGCACACACACACACAACCCAGCAAGTCTGTATACGAGTATGTATGTGTCTATCTGATGGCGTGGAGAGACGGGGGCGATATCACGAGCCCAGTATCTTTAAACTGCTTATGTGAGATGACGTAGAGTTCTTCCGCCAATCTCGTATCTTTCTCTCTCTCTCTCGCGAGCACACACACAGGGATTTAGTTGTGGGGTTTTTTTTTTAGGGGAGGGGGGTGTTGTTTTGTTTCCAGACGTGATGTCCCCTTTGATCTTCTGCCCAGACATTATGTCCGCGCTGGCGCCTCGATAATCTGTTCGATCTTGTCCTCCCGACAGGGCTTCCTCCAGCTTCTGCTTGTCCCTCCCGTCACCACTGCACCTCACCCCCACCCGCGGTTCCATTTATCTGTTTTCCTGCGCGTCTAGCAGTGTTTGTAGTCGGCTCCACTTTCTGGCGAAAGACCCGAGCACTTTCCCTGACCGCAGTCGCCATGCAAGGGGCAATCACAGTCAAATCACGCTGTGTAACCTCCACGTCCAGCAAACATTTGGTCTTCGGCTTCTGGCGGCAGCTGACTGAAAGTCTCCCCTCTCCCCCGGTACTGTGGATCCTCCCGTCCATCCTCCACATTACCAGTGCTTGGATTCTTCCTCTCTTCCAATCAATGTAACTTACTTTGTCTCCACTACACTTATCCTGAACCAATCACAGTCTTCAGCGCCTTCACCTCTATCATAAAATCTTTCATAACCTTCCTCCACACCTCCACGCGCATTCCAAGGCCTCCATTCCTCCTCCATCCTGCCAGGGTGGTGACGAAGAAGTATCCTCCGTTTGACTTTCCTCGCGCCCAAGCTCCCTACTCCCTCCCACCCCACACTCTGTCACCAACACAGCTCCCTCCCGCTTCGGACATAACACTGGTGTCTGTTCCCTTGAGCAAAGCTGCGCGGGATTAAACGGGGGAATTCGATTAGGGTGTCTCGCCGACTACAAGCACGCAGCCTAATATCAATCGTGCCACACTCGGGACGGCAGATTTTTTTTTCTTTTTTAGGAGATTGGCGGGCGAGATGGTGCTGATGTGGCGAGAGTAGTGAAGCAGAGACATTACGGGAAATAAATGTGTGAGATAAACGACAGCCATCGTCATCTAATGATGATCATGCTGGCCAAGTGAAATTATAGGGGGAATGCTCTCCTATTCCTCCCCCCCCCATCTCTTTTACGCGCGCGCGCACACATATATTCTATAAATCGAAAGTCCATATGCGACAGTAAGATACATTTTTTGTGTTCTCCAGGACTTCACATACCAAATACTTCAGCTCAAGACATGCCTTGACTTTGTGTCACATAAATATATGTGTCTTCGGCACCGCTCCTAAAATGATGGCACGAAATAACACTGCACACTGGTGTAGGAGTCATCTCCACGCTCTTCCTTTTTACAGCTGATATGGCACATGTCGCAGTAAATATATATATTCGTACTTTATGCACAATGTGGCGGACGTTAGACAAAGTGTGTTTATTCTTTACGAACGTCTCGACTTCACGTGATCAACACCCAGTCTGCACCTTGCACTGTGCACCATGCTCTCTCTCTCCCTGTTGGGATGCACGTGCAGCTATTATCTGGCAGACTGCAAGCCTCTTCCTCAGCTGGCAAGCTCCTGGCTCAAACTGACGTACGCCCTACATCTCGCAGGCAAAAACAACAACAAAAAGGGGGAAAAAAACCTAAAAAATTCGAATCGATAAACTGACCATCATTTCGCTGCGAAGTGAATGGATTTCTCGCCGAACTTCGACCGGCGCGCGTCAACTCGAGCGGCAGTCAAGTGATTATAAGGCGATCGAGCCGGCGCACCGCGATAACGGGCAACCCGTAAAGACACCCTTTATCCCCATCCCTCACTCTCCCTCTCTCATTTTCTTTCTCTGGCTTCTCCACAAGGAGGTGGAACAAAAGATATGAGGGGGAAGGAGAGGAGGGAAGAATATGGGAATAATTGGGAGGAAGAGGACGTGCTTTATCAACTGTCGGCTAATGACGACGATAGGGTTATTGTACCACAGGGAAAACAAAATATTACAAATGCAGAATGCTTCACCAGCATTTTTTCTTTGTGCGTGTAAGAGAGATTTTAAAAGAAAGACGAATTGTACGAACGGCACCTGACACTACTTCCCTCTCAAAGAAGAAAAACAAAACACACACACACCCCAAAACAGTGTTTCCAGCCAGTTCTGGTAGCATCTTACTCCTCTCCACACCCCTGCTCGGCCCGACCTTTACAGACGTGGACTATTCTCCGATGAGATCGCGTCATCGCGATGGAATAATTCTGCTGGTGCATGGCAAGCCAATACTTCACAGCAAACAAACTGTTGCAGCTATCGCCGCCTAGCGGCACGGCTCCTCCCAGGCCTGCGAGTAAAAGAGACCCTTCTCCAGCAGGTAACAGAAACCCTTGGTTATCTGATTTGTTTTCTGTCTCGGGGAGAACGAACCTAGAAGAGAGAACGCCAGATGCCTGTGAAAAGAACGATAAGCAAGAATCGTCTTCCCTGTCGCCCAACCTCCATGAGGATTACAGATCCCCCTCTCCATCACCTGTCTGTTTCGCAAGAGTTCCTATACAAGCCTTGTTGTGCGGTTGTGGTCTTGGCGTGAAAGAAAGAAAGCAAACAAAGAGGTGGGAAGAGAGGAGGATGAGGATGCTCTGCTGGTTCCATCCTGGTCGCAAGCAGCGGACCGCTTGACAAACGTGCTCGGGTCGCACGGGGCCGCTACTGTGTTCAGAAGCTGCCCTCGCATGAGACGCGGCGAGATAACACGGGATGACGAATGTTCTGGCTATCGCAGCCCCAGAGTGGCGGCGAGCTGTGAATGTCGGGCTTTCAGGAGTCTGGCTTCAGTAATTGAAGTCGGTCGTTGAGGCATCGATCTGTCGGCCAAACTCACAGGATTTCTTTAGCGGCGGAGTGAAGACTCAGAACGCGGCCATAGAAAGCCTCCAAAGCAAGCCCTCCTTATCCGAGCGCAACACAGCTGAGCGAAGTCTCGGAGGGGAGGTGATGCGAGTCAGCGATTCAATACCCTCGTGCACTCAGCAAATGTCAGAAAGTGTAGGTCTCTGGATCACGCAGTCAACATCTGAGTGTCCTGTACAATGTGAATGATGCACGGTCTACCTGACACAATATCTGAAAGTCGCACGGTGAACATCTGAATATCACACTGCCATCATAGCAGCGACTTGACTTAGCTAGTCGAGTGTCAAACAACATCCTTTTGTTGCAGAAAAGGGCATAGACGCAAATGGAACAGTCAGATTCTCTGACAACAGTCTGGCCCAATCTCAGTGAAGCATTTGATTACTTCCGGAGACAATCCTGAAGCAAGAAGATTTGAGCAATAACATTTCTTGTAAAATCTGCAAGCGTTAGAAAAGTTACAGGAGCAGCCGCATCGCCGTCTTTACCATTACCAAGCCTCCTACCAAACACAACAGCTGGGGAAGGTCATGGTAACTGAACATTAATGGTATGAGTAAACACATAAGCACAGGTGGAAGTCCCATAAACACGAAGTACAGATGTCTGAAGCAAAAACTAAAAAAAAAAACGAAACAAAAACAAACAAAAGAACACTCAGCTGCTGATGACTGGTCAAACCAGGCTCAGGTAGGGGACACAGGTGTCGGAGCAAATTGCGGAGACTGCAGACAGGCCACAGCTGGCTTTACGACTGCGAGATGCAGACACGGGGAGAAATCGATTCAGGTAACTAATCACTTTGTCCTTCGACACAGGTTTATGAATGCCTAGGAGGAGAGGGGGGTAAGAAGATATTCTACGACTGAAAATAAATAATGCTGATACAAAGTTCGAAGCAAGCGTCAAGCAAACAACAACAACAAAACTCTTCCTATCCCCTCAAAAACTGTGACACTGATGTAAATGGTTATTCAAACATCGACTTGACAACATTTTCTTCTGTTCATTATACTTAAGCAGATGTGAATGAATACTAAACAGCAACACACACACAACAGTGCGACCTTCGGTCGACACCTTTTTTCAGCTCTCCGCTGAATTTAAAATACCGTCGACGCAGGAAGAAAGACTGACAAAGCATTGCGCCCAAGGGTTAAATCCCGAGGTACCGACAGTCGCTGCTTCTTAACTTCGATGTACTGAAGCCGGATCCCGGATTTCACCCTCACGTCGATTTTTTTTTTTTCGTTTTGTTTTTTTACAGGATACTGAAAGCTCTGGCAGAAAGGGAGCTCTTAGCCAGGTAACATGAAACATGAGCCTTCCAAGCGAGGCGAGCATCATGATATGCACCGGGCTTTTTCACACAGCGTCGGCGAAGGGATGCTGGGTGCTGTATATCTGGAAGCCGGCAGTGCTATCAGCAGTGAGTCATAGAAGTACAAGGAACGAGAGATAGAGGGGGCAGGAAAAAGGGGGCACTTCACTTTAAGCACGCATGAGTCACTACGAGCTACAAGCTGCAGCGCTTGTACTCCAGTCAAAACTAATCTGCTTTATGAGGGTGGAGGGATCGGCCATGGTGGGGGGAAGGACTTGGTTTTCTCTCCGAGCAGCAACTATGGCTAAATCATGGCAAGGCAGCCAGCCATGTAAACAGATGCCACATGCAGAGAAAGAATAGTGTGCCCGAGCTGAGAGCTGAACCCAGGACAGCCAACCTTCACTGTATTGGTGACAGGCGCTAACCGTTGCACCACCGGACCGCCCGGAGAGCTGAGGAGCCATTTTTTTTTTTAAATCACGCAGACACAACTACTCCCTATACTAGATCCTGAATCGTTGACTCTCCAAAAATGTTAGTCAAATCATTCTGAGGTCGCCAAGACTCCCAGGATGCTGCAGAGCTCGAGGAAAATCGTGCTCCCCAATATCTGACATCGCCACCTAACGGGGATTGCTAAATATAAGAACAAGCAGCATCACACGGCTAAGACCGCTTCAGCCAAGAGCTCTTACTACGCACGTTAGAAATTTTACTGCACGGACACTACACCGAACGGTGTAACAAACATACGATGCAGTCTGGAGCATAAGCCATGCGGTGAGGAAGAGGCGAATCTGAGATGATCCAGTTAACGAATCTGCAGCATCACCCCCCAACACACACACCCACGAAGGACAAGGCCGATGCTGAATACAAGCTGTATGGGCATTTCTTTGCAGACGAACCTCCTAGACAGCTGGAATCGGTCACCTCCTCTGTTCGGTCGCTAAAATTTAAGAGGTGGACGGATGACGAGCAGCACAGATCCTCTGGAGCACTCTTTAAGTCGTGGAGCTGAAAAATCAGCACGCAAAAAACTGTGGCACATTACAAACAGGTGATCTTCCTGCTCCATTCACAACCTTGGCAAGGTGTTTCTCAAAGTCTAGCCATATGAACGTCGTAGAACGCTCCATTATTTCGATTTTTGTTCACCCTACACAAGCGTCGAGTTGGTGAAGCAGGCTGTTCCCAGCAGACAACATGGGAAAAAAACCCAAACAAGCACAAAAATAACTTAAATAACTCACAGACTCTTGGCATCTTGGATTTCGGCGGAATGACACCTTTGCACCTGGTATAACAGACGTTTGGGTTAACACTGTGTCGTTACCATGACTCCGAGAACTTGCCGAGACAAGGCGGACCAGCCAGTCAGCCAGACACCCACGGATCCCCAATGCCTACCTGTCCTCGGCTTCCCGGCTTACCTGTACCAACTGCAGGCCTCTCTCGCCTTCAGTTCCGAGGCACTGGTGTTGCCCGCCTGCTGTCAGCGTGTTTTATCTACCCCCTTGCTCCCAACAAGACGCGTCGGTGGAAATGTCGGTGCCAGAGATAGTGAGGGTGGGTGAGAATGGTTGAGGGGGGTGGTGCGGATCAGCAACTCATTTCCACTTGCTGTGTGCATTCACCCCCTTCCTCCATGTCAATAGGCAAGGGAAGGGAGAGCTGTCTTCCCACGGCGATTCCGCCGTTGTGTATCGTGTACCACTTGCTCCTGTCAGGCAGACAGCAAAAGGTGGCGGTACATCAACCTGATTTTCGGATGGAAGAGCCGGCCTTCTCTAACAACAGTTAGTCTCATAAGAGCCTGGCTTGCGAGGCGAGGGTGGGTACGGAGAGGGGCTGGCAGAGGGAGGTAGCGGGGCACGCTCTGTTTCCCCAGTCTATCCCGTGTGAAAGGGAAATAAAGGTCGGGCAGCGTGGATGTGGATACGTGTTTTTATGTCGAAGTGTTATTATCGTAGTTCGGTAACAAACTGGTGCATGCAATGCACGCCCACACGCAAGCCCACCTGCTTGTATTTATTTTCTTCCTCCCAACACCACCTCCACAGCTTCCCCCACCACCCACCGTTTTTCAAGCCGGGCGAACTGTGCAAATGTGCTCTCGGGAAACCTGGCGGCGTACTATTTCTGTCTCTCTCTCTGCCTTGACCCTGCTATCCACAGAGTAATGTTGATGCTGAGGCAGAGGGTGTGTGTGTGATCATTGCTTTTCTGATTGGGGCTGTCGAACTATTTTGTGTGTGTATCGCAGCTCTCCAGCACAATCCCTGCTCACCTGTTTCCCCTGCATGTGTGTGCATGCGTGCGTGTACCTGCAGGGTAGTTACTCGCACCAAAAAAACTCTTAGAGGAAGAAACCTTTACTACCTCTCGAGTTATCTTACAAACTCTTTTCTTTTCCTTTGCCAAAGACAGTCGTCGTAGGTTCTCCTAAATCAGCCTCGTGATTAATCCGCCGTTGTGCAGGTCGCAGTAAAAGGCTAACCCTAACCCTAACCCACTAGTCCTAAATCTTATGGCGATGTCCCTAAGTCCTTTGCAATTGCAGATGATCCGTTCGCGCGCTTGAATTTTCGTCACCGTGTCTGACTTCTTGATTCCGACAACTGAACCAATCGTCGCCACCCAAACCTTAGTGGCCTCACCTTTACTGCACTACCAGGGTTTTCTTCTTACGAGCATTTTTCTTCATCCATCTCTTCAGTTGTTTTAAAGGTTATTCAATGGAGCAGCGTACTTTCGCTTCTTTCAAAGTGTTCAAGTTACTTCTCCTTTGACAGAGCTCTCCCGGCGTGGAGCTGTCCTGCGACCGACAACCGCTGCCGCTTCATCCACTGATGAAATCCGTTGGATTTTACACACACTGGAGGAGAATTCAGGATTCGTTTGATCGTTTGGGTTTTTTCCCCCAAGACCCGCAATCCGGTGTGTTCTCTCCCTTCATCAAAACCATCCACTTCTATTCGCACTCTAGCTTTGTCAGCACAGTTCCAACACAGATGGCCATTTAAATGCGGAAAGTCATTTGTAACAAAAGTAAAAAAATTGCCTGCAAACATTAGTCTAATGGAAATTCTTTGTAATGCACTGCTTTCCAGGTAACTGATAGTTATTACTTAAGTGCTGCCCATATTTTTAATACAATGATGCATTTTATCGTAAAAATAGGAAAATGTTTTTCCATCTTCCTCCATGTATTTATTTCCGCGGTGCAATGACTCCTATACATTGAGAAGTCCACTGTACTAACTTCCCCTGATACCACGCCACCTACCTAGATAGCATGGACACAAGGTGCTCATGGTGTGTATACCCATGTGTCTGTATAAATACACCAGTCGTCCTACTCACATTAAATCGCAGTCTGTTCGCACACCTACAATGCATGCATGTGTAGAAGAGGGTAGCTTTTATCTGGAAAAAAACAGTAAACAAACTTACCGTAGCAGCAACATTAAAGTGTAGACAGGCACATATGAATAACTTCCGACATCCAAGCACCCCCATGCACTGTGGCAACTCTACGCAATTATCGTCTTGCTTATCCTTTGAAAACCTCATTTACATGGCCTCTTTCGTCAGCGTCTCTCCAGTCGCGGCGTATGGCATCCTTGACCAGAAGCACGGGGCCCCATCAATCAAACCCTGGTTTTGCTGAGGTAAGAAGCAAGTTTCGGCAAGACTGACGCTTCGAAAAAGCCCGGTTTTGCTGGGAGGCAGGAAGCAGCAAGGTCTCTCAAAATAATGTGTTTGGCCAAGCTGCTACGTCTTTCACCATATAGAATGCTTCCAGGCAAAAGGGTGTGCGGTGTTCCGGGATGATCATTAACAGTCACCCGAACCTCCTACCTTCCCCCTGATCGTCTAGACGGATGAATTATGAGAGCACCAGATATTCCCTCGATTTCCTGTCAAATGTAGGGCTGACGTGTTATTGGCCTGCTGGCGGCAGCACTCCATGCCATTAGCTCGCAGTTGTCTACTCCACCACCGCTCTCCCTACGTCCTCTCAAATGGGCAGTGTGGAACATGATCGTGCTCAAGTCATCAGTGATAACGACAGTAAAGCAGGCAGCTCTTTGCCAGGTGTCCACTGCACTATACTTGAACCTTTTTATGTATGAGGGATGTGCATAAACAATACTGATGCCATGCTAATGCTGTACTACAGCCAAATTGCTTTCTCCAGAACCTATTGCTCTATGAAGAGCAAAATGGTCAACGCTAAAGGGAGAAAAAAAAAGCTCTCTGTTTGAAACAATTTTTCAAATTTTCTTTTAACTTGCATAATGTTTATTTGTGCTCATCAAAAGACAGCACGGTACGCCGAAACACTTATAAGGATCATACGACAGACTGGATTAATCCACTGAAAGAAAGTCTAAATGCAACGCATGGCGTATTTCTCAAACTCGTGCTTATTTCCTTATATCTATGACTATGGGCTAGAAACGACAAGCGACTGATATTACCTTCTCATATACAATGTTTAAGAGATAAGCCACTTATTTTACATAAGGCATGTCAAACTAATTCTCTAACGCTCTAACGATTACACGGGGCTTGTGGTCGTTCACTGCCTGTCAGGAACTGTCCGAAACAATCACTTTCAAGAACTCTCCTGACTGCAGACCTGTCTAGTGTAGCAACTTTCAGACTAGTCTAAATTACCACGTCCCTCGGCAGACCTACCTGATCACCCTTCATTTCTTCTCTCCACACTGTGCCAAACGACAAATGGCAGACTCCTTCCTCCTGCCTCTTGTCAGCCATTGGTTCCCCAAACTGACTGCACATCACTAATAATCATCCCTGTCTTCTGCCATGTAATTCCTTTTTCCCGCAGATCGACTGGAAATATTCGAAGCAGGCCGCTTGTAATTGCAGTCTGTTACACACGTACACACCCTGCGCTGCATTTCCTTTTCCTTCGAACTAGTGTTTGAAATATCATGTTTTCCTTCGGAATCCTCGCTGATAACACAAATGACACTCTTGCACGGTACGCTAATGGGGAACGAACCCCTCCTCTCTCTCGAGGCTGACAGGCTTCACATTTTCACTTTCATAACCTTGCCCTGGGGTAGCGATAAGCCCTAACTGCACAACTTCATTCACTGACAGCCAGCCCTCCTTTCTTCGTCTTGCAAGACCGATGTCCGAGAAATCAGTTATCAATGTCGACTGTTTTGATATAAACGTGCATCAGGAAGTAAAATATACCACCACTGCGACTGTCCCGGTCAAAATGCGCGCTTGGACAATTTGAGAGCGTGAGGCCTGTTAACTGTATGCCTCCTCGCGATAGTTACCGGGGCGATTAAAGGGAATAAACAGGTCAGCCGCGTACGGGTAGCACCCACCCTGGTGAGATTGCTAAAACGGCACTAACTCCCACAGTCACAAAGAAACTTTACAAAGATACAAATATCTATCTACAGAAATACAGAGAGAAATCTTTGCTTTGGGTTCACTTGCACGATTAGGCGAGAATGGAAACATGGACAGGCTGAAAAGGGGTTAAAGGGTGCAACTTTAATAATATTGCTACTGCATAGTGATTCACATTCAGTCGAGCGCGCTCGCGAGCACTCACAGTATTTCTGGCTCGGCAACCCATCGCCTCATAACCGCAGTCTGGAGACTTGACTGGACGAATGATTCACGCGATTATCTAACGTCTGCTCTTTTTTAGCTCCTGTCACCAATACAGGGAGGCTGCCCAGGTTCACATCTCGTCTCGGGGACGCTGTACTTTTTTTGCACGGTGGCATCTGTGCAATGGGCCGTGATATAGCTGGCTCGTCGTAAAAACATAATTCTCCCCTCCTTCCCTTTGCTCCAGATCGCTTTTTTCACTTCTTCGTGCTCTCTCCTCACGATAAGACCGGTAACTCATCCTTCACCTAGGCAGTAAGTTATGCCCCACAACGTTAGCTTTGTACTTGTCAAAAGAAATGTGTGTGTGGGGGGGTGGTGGGAGTGGAGGAGAGAAAGGGCATAGTCTTCAATCTCTTTTTCTCCCTCGTGTCTTCTGCTCTTTAATGCATTAGTGTATTAGTGTCTCAAAATCTTAATTAAGAATGATACGTATATACTAGACACCCTATGCAGCTGCTGTATGTCAACACTATTTTTTTTCACCCCTCGTCTTGGGGAAGCGCTGACACAGGTACACAAAACAAGCGAAGGCATCTCTCTCTCTCGCCGAGAAAAACACGAACGCGGTGCGCGTGTCCGTGCCCTCTGCAAAACAAACACTAACCAAGACTACCGCCCACCCCTCCCCGACTTCGCGGAGCACCTCGTGCGGTTTACTTGCTCACAAAATAGGTCACATGTACTGACCGCATGCTTACGAGTACACACGCACTCACGCGTCCTTGCATCATCATCATCATCACCCCATAGCCATAACCCATCGTCAGTCAGTAACTATGGAAACGCAAGCAGCAAATGCGCCGTTACGTAGAAACCGCGCTGTCTCGTGTCACGCTATTGGACCAAACCATTTGTCTGGCATAGGAATGGGCCACATATGTCTTTTATTGGTACTTATCTGCTGAGCATACTTGTCAATTGAAAACCCATAAAATGTCTAAGGTAGCATGCGTATGGTTCAAAGACGCAGTGTGTGAGTGTGTAAGAGAGAGAAATCAAACTTCATTAACCTAAAGCCTCCGACCTTTATGCGGGGGTCAAGTATGACAATTACACACATCAACAAAACCTTTTACACAGCAACCATTATCATAAGAACTATAGCACTATGACAGTGGCGGCAGACGACATATATTTTTGATATATTATTTTAAAACATTATTGCTAAACGCGTTCTTCTAACCTTTTCTTTGCCTCCAAAGGTTGATCAGGGAAGAAATAAATGAAGCAGGGGAGGGGGGAGCTTCTTTTAACGCAAGAGCTCTGGGCGTTGCAACAAAAGTACTTTGCTTAGGATGAAAAGTGAATTTCATTCAGAAGTGTGTACACAGCCTTGCGTGCACTAAGAAGATGAGAGTAAATAAAAGGCCAAACGTGGGTACTACATGACCTCTCGAACGCACTACCTACTCCTCTAATCTGCGGCAGGCCAGGTCTCTGATCTTACCTCCTGGTGGATGTGAGCGGGAAGCGGGGGCACGTAAATATTCGTCCGGGGAAAAAATATAAAAGATGAACTGTGCATAGAAAGAACTTCTTGAACCTCATCTGGTGTCGCGGTTATCAGGACGTGGCACGACGCTGATAGATACAAAAGAATGGTTGGGGCTGATACCGTGAGCCATTGGCATCGGCGGGCACCAGGCAGCTGTAACAGACGCTACGCCCTGCGCTATGTACCGACATGATAGATACTAATATGTACGCCATTCGTCCTGCCTCCTATCCATAACAGGAAATGGAGGCAAGGAATAATTTGAAAGTCATTGCCATCTATGGTTGCCAATGATGTGATACGGTATCTCGATCTTTCTACCTTCGCCCTTTTCCCTCCTGCCACCACAGTCGCAAAAAAGCGTATGCGGCGAGGAGGTGGAGTGATGGTGGTGGCGACTGCAAAATCTTATGTTGAGTTGAAAGAATAAACAACTCTCTTTGTCTTTATCATTGTTTCCCTTTGTCTACAACTCTGAACCTCTCCTGTCTTCACAGGAGGTTATATACCTCCCTGAAGCAGGCAGACTCTCGGTCTCCCTCATAATCTCTCCCCCGCCCCACTCCCACGTCGTCCTTCTATCAGTTGTCGGTACACTGAAATTTTCTGAAAACAAGCTGCACAACGTAGGTGAGATACTAGGAGAGGAGAAAAAGAGAGGAACAGGTAAGGCCTATGGCGCTGAAGCAAACGGCTTATGACAGGAGAACGGCGGCGGCTCCAAATCTCGCCACATCTCGGCAACCCAGCACCACTGCGTGAAAGCTTGGTACTCGGCCCTCCTAACGTGCAATGGCGATGGCTGTAGTACAGGCTGGCCCACAAAATAGTACAACAAGCAGTGCCACACACCAAACACCGACAGCTTATAACCCGCACGTCAGAAAACCCTGCTCTCTATTATCGTTACCTCCGTTATCGCGCTATCGCAGACTGACTCTTTAACCTCTGTCCAGAGGAGACGGTTTATGCTCTCGCCTTGCATCCATTTTCTAAGACGGTTGGTGTCTGTGTGTATCGCACGCGCACGAAACAACGCAAGATTCACGAAACCACAATCATGAACATACTTGCAACTACTAATAATTTGCCTATCAAAGTACGATTCTGCTTACTTGTAGTTTGCAGAAAAACTGAATCATGCTTGAACGTAGATGTGTGCACGTGCGGGAGTGTGGTGGTGGTGGTGGTGGTGGTGGTGGGGTTGTCGGTGCCAGAGGCGTGATCGATACCGTCAGAACTGAAATGCTGACCCAGCATGGCCGAGTTATGCTGGGACGGATGGAGGTAGGGAGGCAAAAGAAATAGGAATCGATGTTGGCACTGTCACATGCAGCCAGACAACATGCATTTGCACGTGTCAGCTGACAACGACAGCTTGCTGGAAGCAGCCCAGCGCCGAGAACCTGACCAATGCATCGAGGAGGGAAAAAAAGCTATGGGAACAGTTTAGACATGTTAACCTTTCACACCAGGGCTGGCAGAGCGTCAACGAAAAAGAAAGAAAAAAAAAACGAAGAGCTGGCTGGAACTAGGGTGGGAAATGGGCTGAAATCTGTGCACGTGAGCGAAAGAGCCCTGACGAGTTGCCGAGCGCAAAGCCCGTGCATGTGTGAGGATGCGGGGAAAGATCACTTGAAGTAGACTGCGTCTTGCTTTTCGATCGTCACTTAGCCTTAAATGCTTCATTAGCGCTGGCACGGTATCGTCGACGAGAGCGCTGCCAAAACTGCCACTCTGGTAAGTGCTAAGTGTTGTAGAACTCCCTGCGACTGAAAATGAAGCTGTTTCCAGATGACCGCTCTCCGCACTAAGAAACGACCCTACCATCAAGCTGTTTCAGCGTGACCACGAACTTGCATTACGATTTTTTATTTTTATTTTTTTTTTTTAATTAACTGCTAAAACGAGGCAAGAGACAAAAAAGCTTCCAGTTTATTCACATTCTTTGTTTAGGCTCGCCGAGACTAACAGCGATCACTTCGCAAGAGGCTAAGCGTTGGTCTTGGCAGACAGACAGCAGTCCATCTATACACGTCCGTGGCGTGACTTTCCACCCCTTCATCGCCCATCGCACCAGCCCCTAAGACCGCCAAGCGCTGAACTCATCTCATACCCATGAACCTACTCCAGTGACCCCTTAGCCTAGACGCCACAAATATAAAGCGTTACCTACAGTCCTATATGCCACTCTTAACCGGAAAAAAAAGGACAAACATCTGACCCAGTTTGGCAAAGTTTCGATACAACTATCATATAAAAAAATGCCAAACATTATCAAACTTTTGTTTTTAAAGCGAGACTGTCCACAAACGTCGTTTATCACCAAATCCACAAACAGTTCTACTGGTCAGTCTGAAGAAATCCACGGACGAGAAAAGCTTCTGGTGCCGCAGTTGCCGACTCTGCTGCATGCGACAAGGTGCGCAATAAGCCAGCAGGGCGTTTTCCAGCTCTCCTCTCTAAGGACTCGGCTTGCCAAATTAACGCAAGTCTCCAGCATCCTGCAGGTCGTGACCTTGGAATCTCGCGCGCTGCTCCTCCCGCTCCTACGAACAATGACGTCACTGTTTACAACGTTCACGCCAAGTTCAAGCTGGCGACACAGCCCGCTCCCCCTTCCCTCTCAAACGAATTGATTCCATACCGCCCCCCCCTTTCCCCCCTGTCCTACACGAGCCCATTTACCTATTTTTTATTTTTTGCAAGCCATTATAAACATGCCGCCATCTGGCTGAAGCACCTTCCCCCTACCCCAACCTCCCTCATTAGGCAACGTTTTTATCGGTGAAGAGCAGCAGCGATGATGAAAGACGAAAGTGGAGACGAGCAAAACAGTATGGGCACTTTGCCCATCACCACTGTTCTCCCATTTCCTGCCTGTCAAGAACAGACGACGGAAAGAAGAGGGAGGTGAGGACGAAATGGAAAAGGCAAGACAAAGAGAATGGGGTTGTGTCCTGGGAATGGCAGTACTCTGTCGTCTGCAGACGAAACCGTATCAGCATGACGACGCCGTACCTTTGATCAAGACCCAAGATTTCTGGAATGTTCTCACGACTCGACGAGCTTCCCGGATGTCGGGACTGGCGTGGAGACTTGCATGTTGCCCAAAGGCGTGAGCAGGGTCGAGTGTTCAGCAACACGTTAAAGCATGACGGCCAACATACCGACCATGCCAGCGAATGGACGCGGTGGGAAAAGGATTTTTTTTTTTTTTGGTACATACAGATCGCGTACTACGCGGAATTTGCCATTGCGAGGTGGGTTAAACGGTCTATGTTGACCCATCGCAAACGCTTTGTGGAGGTCGTGGCCCGCCGTGGTGAAAGATGCGACTTCACTAGCGACGCGACAGGCGATGGCGACGCGTCAACAACTCAGATCAAGGCGCGGTAAAGAAAGCTGGAGAGTGTGTGTGTTTGAAAGAAAAAGAGGTGAGAGAGAGAGTAATGGGATGGGGTATGCATTTTTTATATACGAGTGGACCATAAATGATTTCGACGAGCAATTTACATCACTACCGCCTCTCGCGTCGCTCTACAGCTACACCACGTACAGCTGGATTCCTGCTAATGACAAACCGCCGGGTGCGCGCGAAGCAAGGCGTATGATGCAGTGCCATTAACATCGGCCAAAACAGCCTCACTTGCAGGCATCGTGCTGACCTGAGAAAAGTTTTCAGACCCACTGTCATTGAACAGTAAAGCAGTCTTCACTCACTGAAACCACTGCAGTCAGAAGTGGTGGTATTGGACTGTTGGTAAGGGAAGGAGGGAAATGGGAGGGAGCGAACACGTGCGGATGACTCCATCTCCATCTGCTGAATATAATAACACCCGCTTGCAGCCTTCACCGTGTTCCTCCGCCACTTCCGTGCACCTGGGAGTCGCTAGCGAAGCACAGGTGCTGACCGAATGCCGGCAGCGCTGTGCCAGAAGCCCGCCCGAGCATGCTGGCTAGTCCCAGACACTGGCAAGGCACGGCCACACGCATTGCTGCTGCTGCTGCTGCAGAGTCTACGGCCACAGCAGACGCTACGTTGTGTACAACGCGGTGCGAGAGGAGGTGACAAGAGTTTCCCACGCTGGAAAGAATCCTATCGACGGGAAGCAAGAGAGTGAAGCATGATAGCAGCTGGGGGTCAGGACGGGCCGGGTAACAACAGCCAAGATATTACATTGTCTGTGAAGGACACCACACCTGTGCATGCACACGGGATCCCATCGGGGCATGTGAAAGAAAATCAAATTACGAGGCTACACTGTTAACAAAGTCGAATAAACAAAACATTACTCAATACACAAATACGAACTTCACTTATTCTGGTTGTAAAGATTAAGGTACCTAAATCTTTAAGACTTAAAAAAATCTGCCAGTTTATTTACCAGGTTAGCAAAAGATTAACGGACAAGTTCGGCATGGAAAAGAAAAGGATGCACTGGGAAGGAATACTTTTGTAATGTTAAAAAAAACCCTACAAATTATAAGTTAAGTGACGGTCAATTTTATTAGTAGGTATTAATAGGAATAATGCATAGCATTTTTCTGAGCGACTGCCCTTCGCTAATTTACTGAAAAACATCGCTCACCCCACTAGAACGCGCGAAAGCTGACAGACGCAAGGGAAGCAACTCCCAATCTCGTTTAATCTCCACCAGTGAGGAGTAATTCACCCTTCAGACAGACATTTGAAAGGAACCCATTTTTTTACCTTCCTTCAAAGTTTTTCTACCTTCTTCCCTCCCCCACTACTCCCAAAATTAGCAATATAAAGCTTATACAGGAAGAGTTCTGAGTATGTACACGACAACGCTTTCCTTATGCGTCTCGATATGAGATATGGATAACTGGGAGACATCGATGATGATGACAAGCAAAGCGGGGAAAAGTGTCTGTCGTGACTATGTGGCTCCGTTTCTATCAACTTCCTCTTGACAAGTGCCCTCAAAACCCACATAAATACAGCATCAGAATAACGTAGATTGATCTCTAACGATCGGCTGCCAAACGTACCTCACCATCTTGTCCCCAGAAAGAGGGAGATGCATTTGAAAACTTTAAGTATAACCGTACAGGATGTCATAAAATACTGAAAATGGTGTTAAAAACAACAAAATAAATACCACCATCACCACCTCCACATATCACTACAACAAAAGCAGTCATCGCTGTCAATAACAGAATGAAGTAAAGAAAAGACAATATCATACAGTACAGTACTGGGGCCGCGTACACAGACGCGTTAGCTGGATGCCCGCCCAGTTGTCAGCTGAAATAATCATATAAAAAAATTAGCATTTTCGATTTGATGCCCGTGTGGCGCAAATGAACTTTTCTCTCAGAGTCCACTCAGCTGTCGGGAATGGGCGCTAGCATCCAGCTAGAGCATGACTGAATCTCGCCCACCGTTAGCCAAATTTACGCAAATAACGAAAAGAAAAAAAAAAGGAAATGGTAGGGCTATAATAATCGCGATGCTGTGGACATGATACTGGAGCCGCAACTTATCAGTACTGTACCCACCCAACCCCCATGTCTTACAATGCCAGATGATGGCATCCTCGCTAAGACAACAAACAGCAGACAAGTCCTTAATTTTTCTTACTATATCGTGTGAGTGCAAACGCAAGCGTGGAAATGTGTCCCCTGATTTTATTAGATGCTTGATTTGTTGGTTTTGCTTTATTTATGATAGCACGTTAGCACTGACTACAAGGATTAGCAACAAACGACAACATGGGTTGCTTAAAGTACATTGTACTGCTGCAAGGAAAAGACACACTAGACTAATACAAAAATGAAGTGATTGTGACTCACCTGGTCTCACCACTGGTCAGTACAACGGGCAGGAAAGAGCAGGAACGACTTGTGCCCCCTGGTGACGCTCATCGCGGTGAAGTCTGAAAAATAAGGCGGCGACACTCCCCGTCAGTGGTCAGCTGGGTTTACAGTCAATATTCATACTCTTTCTTTCTTTGAGAAACGTTAATTTCCCCCTCCCCCTCTCTCTTATGTTTTACATCGTCAACAATTAAGTCTTAATTTTTTCGGCCCCAGACAAGCAAGAAGGCCGAGTCCTGAAAATCCTAGATATTATTGTACACTTCCCCTGCCATCTCTCTCTCTCTCACACTACAATATGTGCGTGCGTTCATACGTTCGGAATGATGTGTTGCAGTGTACATCTGACAATATGTGTACATATGTAAAAGTGCTTATAGTATGCGCACCAAGTGCACAGTACTGGGCTCAAATAATTAGACAATAAATGTAATGAAGCGCAACGAAAGACAGCGATAAAGTGGCAGCGGACAGGTCCGGGTCACAAAGCAAGAACCACCAGCATTACCAGTTTCAAGGCAATTGTCATTGCTATTGTTGCTATGTTTTCATCGATTTTAACTTTAGTTCCCTTCAAAGAAGTGAAACCTTGCAATAATAAATAACCTTGGTAATTTCCTCAAAACGTAAACCTCGCTCTTTCCAACTATTCCTCCTCTGCGTGTCTCAAATTCAGAACATTTTAACAAACTAAAGAGGAACATAATATCTGACGATAAAGACAACACATAAGCACAAGAAAGCATTCAAATAAAACACAATAAATCAAGAGCAGAAAAAAATGTAACAAAATCAAACCTAATCGCAAGGAAGGCCTCTACTCTTGACCTCCCAAAACACGTCAGAGGCCATCGCCATAGGTAACACCTTGGTAAACATGGCAGCCTTTTCTCTCCGCAGCACAGTAGCGGCACTGTTCGTTCTACACCTCTACCCCATAAAAGAAAGAAAAAAAATAGCCAATCGCTCTTTGTTTTCCCACGGGCTGCCCGGACATGTGCCAAGATTAGAAAAAAAAACTTAAAAAGCAACTGGGAGAAACCTGGCACCAGTTGTTTTTCTCGAAGGTTGTTGTTATTCCGCTGCATGCTCGCCCTTTCGCTTTCTACCGTGGGAAGTCTGTTCAAGGTAAGTAAGGTACAACAGTAAACCAGAATTGCCCCTGGGTAAATGCAGAGAGAGAGAAAAACAATTTTTTTAAACCACATCCGTTTTTAAAAAAAAAACGCTTCTGGCCACGCCCACGAGGTCAAAAGAGGCGGTAATTAATTATAATGGTCGTCAGAGAAGACAGGCGCAGTCTAGAGGAGACAGTGCAAGCGCTGTCGCCGGAGGCCGACATCAAAGGCCAGTGAACGAACCGATGGCGGAGAACTCGGCAAGGAGGTGAGTGGTGGGACTGGTGCCAAGTTCCCCACGCGAGTCCATTTCTCCGGCGTGCACTTGAGGTTCCCGCACTCAACTGACTGTGGGCTTTCTATCACTTGCTCTGCTCTGATTTTCATCTGGCGCCATCCATTCCGCATCTTGCTTATGGGTAACATAAAGATCCTCCGGAGCCAAGTACGTGAAATGCACATTGTATACAAGACAGAAGTACTCCAATAAATCTCGAACGTGGATATACACTGTGTTCGTAGCACGCACACCCTCTCAAGAGAGATCCGCGCACTTACTACCATAATGCAGAGATGTACGGCGATTGTCTAGATTGTCAGGGGAGTGAAGACGAAGCTGAATATGATGCACTTTGTTGACAGTAAATGAGCGTCTCTGCTGCTGGAGAAAGTGTGTTCAGTACACTACAGACTGGCAATTTCCGAGTGTTGTACATCTGCTAGACTCCTCAAATACCAATTTTTATCCTTGTATGTGTGTGTGTGTGCGCGCGCGAGTGTGTGTGCATGTATGTCTCAAATTTCGATTACTGACACCATCATCCTTAAATACGAACCGGGACACACGAAAACCACCATTTGACGCAGACAATAACCCTGACTTCTACAAGGATCTAGCGTTACAGGACTTTGCGGCTTCCTTGATAAAGTCAGAGAGTACAAGCTGCATTGTTCCCTAGCCTAAGCTTTCTCCAGTGTTGTGGCGTGCGTGTTGCAAGAAGGCCGTTAAGAAAGTTCAGCCTCATTCGTAAGTTTAGTCATGAATTGCACCATTCTGCCATAGACGAAGACATATTCCAGTCAAAATATTTCTGCAACATGGAACACCCCGCACGCACGTACAGAAGCACACACACACAATACATATATACACACACACGCGCGCGCGCGCGTACTCTTGTACGAACATTAAGACTCAATGTATTTTCCCGGCGGAGAGAGAAAATTAGCCTTTTCTCCACACTAGTGGTCTGAAAGATTGTTCTCGCCGTTTGGCAGGGGTCGAAGAAGCGTTCAGAGCCAAGGGAAGGAACCGTTCCAACATACCTGTTCCTAATTGTCTCCCATGGCAAATGCCAAACCAGTTTTGCGCTAAGCCGAAGTGTTCTCAGAACGCGAGTAACGCCATGTTCACAAGAACGTCGAGCGAACAATAATAAAAAGGCAACATGATGAGAAAAACTGTGCAGCAAGATCAGCCGAAAGACACACACAAAGCAAGAACGAAAGAGAGAGAGGGGGGAGAAAAGAGAAAGAATAAGAGAGAAAGAGTTTCATATTTCCCAAGGCAAGTATTTTATGACAGAAACTGGAATCCTGATCGCGAACGAGAGAAAATGAGAGAAAGACCTGAAAGAAAAAGAATAATGGAGGGGTTGTTGGCGGGAGGTGGAGAAAATATTAGCCAACAACTAAGACTACATCACGGCAAGACAGCCGTAAACTGGTAAATGGCGAAAGAAAATCGTTAACACGAACAATGAAGCTCAAAATGACAAAACCAAAAAAAAGTATGTGTGTGTGTGTGGAGGGGGTGATTTAGAGAGACAAATATGAACACGAACAAAAGAGTTGTAAAAATACGAACTGGCAAACAGAAACCACCTTCGGTAATTAACATGAAATTGATAGGCGACGAGGAAAATGTGTTTAATGTAAGGATGCTGCTGCAAATCCGATACCACTTCTCTCTTACGTGCGCCAACCCATTTTTTGAATACTAAAACTCTGGAGTTTTATCCTGATTTGCTGTCTGACACACAGAACACGTGATCTATTCACGTTCTTAGCTCAAGTTGTGTGTTCTACAGATCAGGGGGGGGGGGGGGCAGTGATCCTATTTTAGTTTTTATTTTGTTGCTGCTACTGCACTGTGTCCTACAACATTTCTTTGTCCACGTGACATAGCAAATTCAAAGCATGCTTTCCAATAAGCGGCTTTCTTTCGGGCGGTGCAAAACGGCTGTTTAAAATCCCGTCTGGCTGCACTCTGACAACTATGACAACTACGCCGGTCGGCTCCAGAAGAAAGATGGACAGACACAAGACCTTCCCCATCCCGCTACCCTACACAGAGTCGACATTGTGACCTTTGTGACCTTGTGTTGGTTGCCAGCTCCCCTCGCGTGCGTCCTTTGACCCTATCAGCATGACAGCAGGACATTTGCTAGGCATCTTTTCTGGTGCAGCTTCTCACAGATCGCTGCTTTTATGACAAGCCTTTCTCCCTCACTTTGCATTTGACGCACAAACAGAGAGCCTCTTGTGACTTTTGCAGGACGTCCAGGTCGCTAACTAAAACGCTTCAAGAGCCGTAATCATGAAATAAAGGTAGTCTTTGTCCACGGGCAACATGGGAACTCCAGGACAAACATCTTGTTTTCATATTTATTAAGCGGCATCCTGATCCCGAACATGTTGTTTACCCCTGAAGTCGTGGTTATATAACGCTGGAAAATATCCCCTGGGATAAAGAAACATGAACATAAGTAAACGCGGGGTGTGGGCATCGATTGTAGCTACAAAAACAAGACGCTTTTCATTTAGTTCTTGATTTTACCCTAGGGGAAACGACTTACTCTCGCTTCACAGCTACGGCCCCAGGTCAAAGACGGACAGATCTCACAGACCACACAGCTCCATCGATTAGTTCCTCCTTCCCCGCCATTGCCCCCTGTGACGTGTCGTTTGGGGAAACAAATCTCGAAGCTACTTCGAATCTTCGAAGGATAACTCGCTTGCACCACACCCACCCACACGTGTGTGCGTGTGTGTGCATTTTCAATGAAATTTCTGCGAGGCAGTCCAGACGTTATTTTGCACCTTTCTTTATCCATGTACACTTTTAGTCTACTAAGACTGACTCAATTATTTAACATTTTGAAATCAAGTCACTCGTATTCCGCTGATAAAACTTTAAAACCCAGTTTCACTCCATTCCCACCCCACACACTTCTGCAAGGTTTGAAAACAAGAAAAACAGACCAAAACTTCCCCAAACCGCGTATGTTTATCTGATCAAATCGAATACTCACGGGCGTCAAACATAAGCTCCCGCACGTGTTGTCGTAAGGAAAAATGAAGCTGGAATCCTCTTCTAACCTCTTCTTTTTTCTACTCAAATTCCAGTCACCTCACAAAGTCTTTAATTTTTTTTTTCTACCGCCCAAGAGTGAGAGAAGCGGTGGGTGGGTGTCAGTGGGCTTTCAATCATGCGCGGTCGGATGGAAGTACACTGAAAGATGCGAGTCCGCGAAAACACGCACTGGGGACAGGAGGGGAACTCTTGACCACGAAGACAACGGCCAGCTGCGAAGAGGACAAGCTGCGTGCTGTGCACATGGACCCGACAGAACACCACCACGCGACTGACTTGGCCCCGTCTTGGTCTGTGCCTGGAGCCTGTGGCCCTCCCCGCCGCTCAGCCAATACACTGCTGGAGAACCTGTCTGCAGTAGCGCGAAGAAGATCCTGCTCTCGGCACAGCAGTACCTGTCAAGGTGCAGCGCAAAACAAGACTCCTGCTCAAATGACACCCGTACAAGGGTGGCGGTAACTAGTGAACACGAGCCATTGGCGTTTTAGTACGGCAATGCCCATAAACAGCCGGAGGACGAGGTGGAGGCGGAGGTAAAAGACTAAGACCACCAGCCCAACTCAGAACGTGAAATTAAAGACAACACCATAAGTCCTCAGTGAGAGTTTGAGATGTCAGCCAGTCGTCCCTTGACCGGCACTTGTCGTTGAGGGGAATCACATGGATAGACGAGACAGCTGACAGGGTTCCGCCACTCTTACCTACTTTGGGCGATAGTCAGCAGGTCCTGTACGGGACAACTAGTCCAGTCTTTGACGTTCGTAAGCCAGTTCTTCTCTGGACACCGGCGTCGGCCACCTTCCTAAGTGCATTGTAGGATAGTCTTCAACAGGGTATCGTGCCGGGTCACATTTACAAAAAAGACCAGCTTACGTCGCTTGACTGTTGAAAGTAGAGGCTCCTGATGTGCCAAAAGTGTGGCAATCTTGTTTTGTACAAAGTTGAACATAGAACCAACAACTTTGTGCGAAACAATATGTCAATAAAGTATTTAGTCTTAAAATAAAGCAGGAAGCAATATCGTTTTTCAGTCCACTGCATTCTGTCATGTGTTCGTTTCTATGTCTGCTTTTCTTAGGGAAGAGTGGTGTTTCCGGTAAATTTAATCATGATAATGACATCAGCACGCCTGAAATTTACCCGTCAAGAAAAACTCGTGAGCATGCCGACAAAGGAAGCTGGCTGTCTCATCCATAATCTATACCCCGCAGAGGAGAACACCTTGCGTACATTCTAATAACTGTGGTCCCAGGGGAAATAGCTCGTTGGCCGCACAGAAAATGGGCCAGCCAACTATAAACATCCTATGCTGTAGACTGAGCGTGCGAGAGGGTCTAAAGGTTCTTCTTAACGACCAACCTGAACGGTTTGCGTTTTTTCAGATATCAGTAGATATGGGCGATATAAAACTAACCTGTAAATTTTATCCTCCAAAACTCATCTGTTAATTAACCGCTTCGCACCTGCGATCAAAGAGCGCTGATGACAGCGTGCTACGTCACGCTAGTGCAACATTCACAACATTGCCTGCAGTCAACATCAATCTAAGAGAAAGAATGAACGACGTAGTACACCGTTACAGGCGCTCGTTGATACGAATCGCGAACTTTGCTAGCGGATAATGAACGGATGGGTTTTGGAGGCTGAAATTTACAGATTATATTTATGTCACCTATATCTACCGATATCTGCCCCCCCCCCATAAAAAAAAAAAAAAAAAAAACGCAAAAAAAGCCCATTCACGTTGGTTTTTAACTGGGTACAGTGCCAAAGCGTCAAACCTTCGATCAGCCCGTCTCGATCTCAAACTCCATGCGCGGGTCGGCAACGGGACATTACACTTTTTGGTGGCTAGGTTCACAGTCACACGCCCTCCACTTTCAAGGATTAATGGTAGCAACAGGCTAGTTTTGGAATAAATGCGCGATTTCTAAACTAGTCTGCACATATCAGATGCGTATATGTTGCCGACCTGCGCTTGAGCCGTGTCAATTGGGATGATTATCTGGGCAGAAAACTGAGATCGTGACACGACTGCATTGGCAATACAAAAGCAAACAAGCATGCACCATGCTGACCAAAGATGCAACGTAGCTTCGCTTCATGCACACGAAAGGAATAACAAAAGCACTTTCCACTGAACGGCACTTTCACTTTTACTTCCCTCTTATTAAATTTTAAAATTAATATTCTCCAGTGTAGTCCTTTCACGCAGCGGCTCTTGCAAGATCGAAAGCGATCAGTTTAACGGGATGGCTTCCGCTGATAACGCTGAAAGCGGTCAATGTTCAGTCCACGCATTTCTATGAGAGGAACCCAACGGGGCGACAATCTCGCCTGCCTCATGGATGCCTTCGTTCTGGCATCGACACCAGGAATCCTGTCCACTTTAGGCACAATCCGTTGCTCGCAGCAGCAGTGCCCTACTCTAAGTTTCGCTGTTTATACCCTGGCTATCTCCGCCAGTTCCCCTCACAGACAGTTATGGCGGTGGGCGTCAACTTCTGAAGCTGTTCCTCCTGGCTACACGAAAGCGGGGAAAGGCGATACATGAAGGGTGCAATCTGCTGGCGAGTACTTTGTAAATCAGAGAAATTTCTCTACAAGCTTTTACGCTGCTGGCATGATGCATTTCCGCCACATCTTATGTGATTAGAATTCATTTTGAAAGGTCATCCCATTCAGTTTATTACTACGCTCCGTTTGCCCCTGTCAGACGAAGATTTATCTGAAATCGTTATATTCTGATAAAAAGAAAACAAGGAACAAAAATCCGGAACAAATACTTTTAAAAATGCATTTACTCTCCAAACTCTAATGAAAATCCGATGGCTTACATAAAACTAACACTTAAAACGTTGATTTATAATAGCAACACGTTTGTTTCATTGGAAACTAGGCGAGAGACACTTTATGGTCCCCGACGGTCGACATCTACAGACCAATCACAAGAGAAAAGAAATTTCAGACTATCTTCCATCCTACGAGCCAGTGCAAGAAGACCCCACTCCACACCAACAATTACCTTCGAGATTTTCGGTTCATAATTACCGCCTCTGATGCCTCTGCAGCCAGGATCTACCACGATGGACCGAAGGAGGCAGCCAAAAAATCGGAAGAAAATCTGTAAGGATGTCCACTATTCGTAATCAGGTGCAGACCTCGCGGAGGTCGCAAAGAACCTGCAGGTCCCTCCCAAACCTGCGTTTTCAATTGCTAAGCAGCGACTCAGGCGATGGAGTTGTGGATTTGAGGAATGATCAACCTCTGGTTCAAAGGTACGGAAGGAGGAGGGAGAGAGGTCAAGTCGACATCGTGCCCTTCATGTGAACCAGTCTGCCACCACCTCCAGCTTCTACCCGCCTGCCATGTCTGCGTACCCGCTTCACGGACAACCTCTGTGCGTGTGCTAGGGCCTGTAACCTGGAAGCACGCAGGCAGACATGTATGAAATATAACCGCTGTCGTGAGTTACTAGGCTGTCGTGCTTGTGCCAGATAACCAAATAAAAAGCAAGTCATTAGAGCAAGATGCGGTGTGTAATAACGTTCAGCAGGGAAGATACAGGCGAAGGGGGCGGGGGGACGAAGTGCTCTGGCTAATCTGAACTTTGGTGAGATTTTTGGCAGCTAAAGGATACGATTTTCGCACTAGCTTCTTTTCCTTTTTCTTTCTTTCCGTACTTTTTTCTGTAAGCGCGTCAAAAGCAGGAAAAACGTAAGACAACACGGCTACAACGATACATTTAGGAAAACAAAGAGTCACCGGGATCTGCAGCATCCTCTGTGTGAGAGAGTGTGTGGAGTCATGATGTTGACCTCAGACGAAGGCGGTAATCAATGGCGGATGGTTGGCGGAAACGACTTTATCAAAGGACGGCACCACATCCATTTTCATTTCCTGCAATCGCCAGGATCGAATAACGGAACTTGTATTGTCTAGAAAAAGCAATGACATTATTCCACTAACACGCACACGTAAACACTGAGAGAAATATCAGACATTACAGATTTTATGCCACATAAATCCTGTTGAAAATTGCCTCTGTGCAAAGCAAAGACAAATCAACGCGTCCAGAACAAAAATTAAAAGATCTTAAGCTGTAACCGCCGGCCACCAGTTCTGGCAAAATATTAAGGGGGTGGAAGAATAGGGACATCCAAAAGGTGCTCGTCTGAATGAATGATTCAGAATTATGAAAGCAAGGGTCAACAAAAAAGAACTGGATGGAAAAGCTGGCGGAAGAAGAGGACTAAACTTTTGTCCGTGCCAAAGATACACTCAGCGACACTTGATTTGCACTTCACAGCTCGACTGCTTTGTTACTCCTGTCATCGACGGTCTGGCCGGTGGGGAGCGAGAACTCAAAAAGAACAAACTGGATGTGGCACCTATCAACTTCATTTCATATTTCTATCACGTACACGATGTACAACAACCCATTACCAACTCATCCGTTGATGAACCACCTTAAACGTTATAGACTGAGTCGACGCTTGAGGTCACACACGCACATACATGTAGCTGTGCATACAACGTAAACACACCTCACTACTTTTCTTTCCAAGTTGGCCACTTGAATGACATAACGCCAAAGAAGTATGTTAATGACCTGCTGCGAGGAACTTACTAATGAGATACTTGAAAGCCGTTCCTGTTAGAAGCTGTTACAGCTAAGAACATGTCCGGCCAAATCCGCCTTCGTCCCGCACCCCTCCCAAACCCGTCTACACCCTTCCATCCACCTTTCTTTTCCCCCACCCCACCATCAGTCCCGCCCAGTCTGCCCACATTTCATCTCTCGCTTCCAAAACACCTGTAGCACCTACCACGGGAACCACACGCGCTCAGGCCTCCCCATGTTTGCTGTAGCCGAGCATGTAACTGCCTGGAGGCCAACGCAACAAGATCGCAGTCCTCCTTACATCTTCCCACACCGTTAATAACATTCTCTCTCGGCCCACTCTGCCTGTCGATTCAACCGACAGCCAATATCGATGTTAACATCATTACTGCTACCATCACAGAGACAACGCTTGGGAAAACTCTAATCTGTGCCTTTGAGCTATCAAGGATGGACTATATTATTGTAGTTCTCTTCTGGCTGGAATTCCCAAGTATCTTCTTGACAGACTTCAGGATCCACAATAACGATGCTCGCCTCGTCTGCAGACCATCTAGATATGAACATATATCCCCTATCACACGCTTTCTTGAACTGGCTGCCAGTCGTGGATCGTTTAGTCTACAAACTTTCCACTTTGACTTACTCTGCTGTTTCTGACACTGGCCCTTGGTACCTCTCCGAACTCACTACCATCTATACGCCCGCGCTCATCTTCCAACACCAAGCTTCTGCGAGTGCCACTAAACAAAGACGTATGGACAGAGGTCTTCCTCCTACAAAACCTCATCAACTCTGAACGGATTACCCGTCAGTCTTCGTCACTCTGATTCTCTTACCACCTTTAAGTCTAAACTTAAGACGCATTTTTTTTCAGAACTTCACTGTGACCCTGTCCTGATCCTCAGCATGCATAACACGTGTCTGTAATTTACTTTGTGTATGATTGGGTGTCTGTTGTAGAAGTGAACATGTCTATTATATGCAAATATATGAGCATATCTGTTTTATGCAAATGTATGTGCATGGTTGTTTATGAAATTGTCTATATGTGATTTATGTAAAGCGCTCTATAATTAAAATTTTCCGCTATCATGCTTCACTACAGCTAAAGAACTGCCATTCAAACTTCCTTGTGTCCCTGAGTCTTGCTAAAGAACAATGACTCATTGCAGATAACCAAATTAGTGTTATTTTTTTCTGAAGAGCAATAAGTTCTTCCCTATTGTCACAATCAGAGTAAATGTTGGTGGCACAGTTCTTACTAATGTTGGTACAATACCAACATCACAGTT
Organism: Pomacea canaliculata; assembly: GCF_003073045.1. Classification (NCBI taxonomy): domain Eukaryota; kingdom Metazoa; phylum Mollusca; class Gastropoda; order Architaenioglossa; family Ampullariidae; genus Pomacea; species Pomacea canaliculata. The sequence continues at coordinate 28,943,486 of NC_037592.1, forward strand.
AAAGCCATGCAAGCCGAATGTGTTTTGCTGGTTATTTACTTCAAACACTTACTCTGACTGCATGCAAGCATGCATGTGTATGTTTCTGCACGCTTATGACACTGACAGAGTGAGCATGAGAAGTCTGTTTACCTATGCAATGTCAAGACCAACAGTGATGACCATGTCAGCTGATTTCTGCTGCTCACTACTGGCACAAACCCTTAAGGACTCAGTACCTTATGCCAGTGTTGAAACAATTGCTTCATTAACAGCAGTTAATGACATACTTACCAGAAAACTCTAAACACAGTGATATCCCTTCCTGTGAGCCACATTCCAGCACTTGAGAGAAGTGTGCCCAGGCCATGTGACAATTGCGCATGCCTGAAAGGTAATTACTCCTATCTTCCCCTCCCATGTGCTTCATGTCAATAGCAGCGCCAGACCCTGGTATCGTGTGCACTGGCACCACTGTTTTCCTCTTGTCTCAGGCCAAGAGTAAATATTATGAAAACAACCAGGAATTAATGAACTCTTGAAGAGTCTTGGGTAGCATCTAACACTAATTTATCACTGCATCTTCATCCTGTCTAAGATTATTTGTGATCCCAACTACCTTTATCTATTCCCTCCTCAACACCAAATCCTGATAAGAAAATAAATAGAGCAATGTTGAATGAAAGCAGAGAGCAAGTTCATGACTATATCCCACTGATAACAAACTGCCTACCATAAAAAAAGACTTTAGTAGTGACCTGTCTGTCCAAACCTGCTTCACAGCTCTCTTGTTTCAAATTCAACCCTGATTCACCCCCTCTACTTGCCCCTTTCAGCTCTTGTTTAAATGAAAGAAGCTTGACCTAATTATATATGTTATGACTGTCTCAGTGACAACAAGGACTGTTTAGTCACAGAACACCTCATCCCACCAACAAAGGTGGACTCAAGACACTTACATCATGAAGTCCCATGAACACACATTGATCAGTAAATGTCAAATGAATCTGACAAATTCAATCACCATTTAAATTATAACTACTTTGTTTCATAATGTGATAGTCTTTAAAACTGATAGAAAGCTGTTTGGAGCGGATAAGGATATTCTCTATATACCTATGTACAAACCACCTGAAGGCTCTCGATTTTACTCACATTTTGAGTTTAGCAATGGAATTAATATTTTTGAAGAATGCTTGGTGAAGTGCATGTTAAAATATGCTTATGTTTACCTGATTGTAGCAGAGGACCTAAATAGTAGGATAAGTAATATGAATGTTTTTAATTTGCAAGATGATTTTGGTACATATTCTCAAACATGGGACAGCCACCCCATAATTTGGCACAAGATTTTGGTATCAATTATTCTGGAAAACTCTTAATAAATTTGTATACAGCTTTCGATCTTTGCATTCTGAATGGTTTGTGCAATAGCAACTTTATTGGTTGCTGCACACACATCTGATTCTGGCCATAGTGTAAATGATTATATTAATGTCAAGCCAGTTGATTTCTCCTGTTCCTTGTCACTTCAAAAATAGCTTCTGATTACATGTCACTACATCTACAAATAAAGATTGCAGGTAAAGAGCTTAAATTAGATGTTGGAATGGAGAAACTGTCCCACATAAGATTAGTTTGTAATAATGATACTGCCAATCTTTTTAAAAATAACATAAATTCTTATGAGACTGGAGAGATGTTTAATCATGCAATATCTATGATTGATAATTATGTAAACACGGGTCTGAAATAAGTGTATCAAGAACAATGCTAAATGTATGGCGGTTTGTTATAATAAATGTAGAAGTAGCACTTTCAACAATTGGGTTGATCAGGTATCAAGGAAACAAAGAAGAAATTTTGAGGATTATTTAAAAATATAGGTAGTCATATGATAGGCATGCATACTGTAAGGCCAGAAAAGAATGCAAAAAAAATTCTTAGAACAAAAAAGAAAGAATTTAATGATGCTATAATCCATAAATTGACTGCTTCTATTCATTACCAGTATACCTTCTGGCATACTACTAAAAAACAAAATCTTTCCAAAGCCAAATACTTTAAAAACGATATTTCAATGAATACTTGCTTCCAAAATTTTAAAAGGTTACTTGACACAAAGGTGGACAACCCGGTAGTAGAGCTAATTGAAGACAGTGACGAAGCTTTGAACTGCCCAATTACAAAAGAAGAAATTATATTAGCCTTCAAAATATTAAAGAACAAAAAAGCTGCTAGACCAGATAGGATAATAAGTGAACTACTAAAACACTCTTGCTCAAGTGTAATTGAATTTTTTCCAAAAGTTTTTAATGAACTATTTAATAAAGGTGTGTTTCCAGAAAAATGGTCTGAATCAATTATCCTGCCACTACTCAAAAATGGTGATTTGGGTAGCCCTAATAATGATAGAGGTGTGATGTTAGTAGTAAAGTGTATTGGATTTATAGTAAATAATAGATTGCAAAGAATGAATAGAAGAAAATAATACTATTGGAGAACACCAAGCAGTATTTAAAAGGGAGTATTCAATTGTTGAGCACATGTTTCAGTTGTTGTTGGCATGTGTACAAAAGCAACTTGCAATGAACTAGAAATTGTACGTTGTATTTATTGATTTTGAAAAGGTTTTTGCTTCAGTAAATAAAAACTTGCTGTGCACTATTTTGTTGAAAAATGATATTAAAGGTAAATTACTTAGAGCCACTAGAGCAACTTATGCAAATAATGTTAAAGTAATAATAAGATGTGGCTCACTGTTAGCTTATTTGTGCAGCCCTGTATTGTTTTCTCTTTTTAATTAATGGAGTAGCAATAAAAGCAATAGGAAACATGATGTTACATTACTTGGAATCCTTTATTTTATTATTTGCTGATGATGTTGTTCTGATATCAGAAAGTCCTTGGGTTATAAAAACAGTTAAATAATTTATCTATTGCTTCATCTACCTTGGATTTAAAAGTAAACCTAGATAAAAGTAATGTAGTAGTTTTTCATAAAGGAGGGTTTTTAGGTGCAAGGGAAAGCTGGTCTTATCAGGGTATTGTTATGCCAGTTGTTAATGTCTATAAATATCTTGGAATCTTGTTTTCAACAACTAAGCTTTTCTGCAGCATGTCAAGACTTGGGAAGGAGAAGCAAGAGAGCCCTTATAAGTTTTATGCAAAAACTTAGAATCTATAATTGTAATAGCCTTCAAGTGTTTTTAAAATTGTTTGATACACATCCAACCAGTGTTGCAGTATGGTGCTGAACTCTGGGGTTTGAATAATGCAGCACATCACTGTCAAGCTGTTAATCTAAAATGTTCTTAGATGTAGATGGGTGTACTCCTAATAATTAAGTTTATGGTGAACTGCACCAATATTCAATAACAGTGCAGCATTAGATGCATTATTCATTAAAACTTACTAGAATGAACAATGAAAGACTACGCTGTAAAGTGTGTAAAATATTGTGATTTAGATGATAACGGTAAAATGGACTAGGTTTCTAATATAAAAACAAAATTATTCTCTCGTGGATTTTGTTTTGTTTGGTTAAACCAAGTTTGCCTGTCATGTAAAGCAGCTGAAGAAGATGAAGTTTATTTTCTATTATGCTGTGAAGCTTATCTGCACCTTAGAGGTAGATACATTCACGGGAAATTTTACACTTTGCCAGACTTATTTAAATGTAGTATCTTGTTGTCATCAGTACATAAAAGTATAGTAAAGTCCTTACAATTATGCCTTTTAATGAACTGAAAGTTAGGATTGGTGGCATAAACTGACCTAATATTTGGTTAAATATTATGAAACTTTTTTTTGTCTCCTGCTTCATTGTATATTGATAGCTTGATTGTCATATCATTTGTTGTCCCCCTTTCCATAGGGCAATGACCCTGGAATGAATAAATAAATTGTATCTTGAATCTCACACACACACACACACAGATAAGGAAGAGAAAACTAGTGTACCTGATAAAACCACTAAATAATAGGACGGTGTCTCTTAATACTCCCATACCAAGAATCGACATTCAAGACGAGCCTGAAATATTCTGGTAGCGTTAGACTTTTGATCACTTATAATATCATTCCCTAAGCACAATCCTATTTGTATTAAGTTGCTATAACGCCATGCTCTACATTTCTTCCTCGAATGGAAACGTCTATAACCTCTGCTTCTAATCAAGTGTTTTAATTTCCTGTGCTAATAATCTCTTTGTCTTCTATACTGTATTGATTCTTGATATTAACATCGTGCATGTGTCTTCAATATGTTTATAAGTATGATCGATCATGCATCTGTAAGTCATTAACAAAGTTCGTGTGTGTGAGTGTATAACTGTTGTTGTCGTTAACTTACATGTCAGCTGGACACACCAATGCTAACAGTACACAAGGATCGAAGAAATAAAGAAATAAAGTTGATAAAATGCGGTCTTACCTTAAAGGCTGATAAGCACAAAGATGATATCTTTCTATTATGTCCTCACGACCAAATCAACAAAGCACGTTAAGAATTTAAATAAAATAAATTATAAAAAAATTAAATCCATCACTTAAAGTAACCCAACGTATCTGTAGTTACTGAGAATCGTTGTGCTAAGGGGAGACACTCCATGTGAATCTTGTTTTCAGCAGCATATTTTTGTTTTTTTAATTTTTGCGTTAAATATTTTATAAGAAAATATTTTTTATTTACTCATACTTTAAAATAAATGTTTCGAACTTGTTCCATCACTCTTGATGACTAGCCATTAAATGATATTCCGCACTTTCAATAACATGGCTTCCATCGGTGGCATTGCAGTAAAGCCTCAAAAGAAGAGCAGACGATGTAAAGTTTCGTTGTATATATATAATAATATTTGGAACAGATACATTTGGTATTAGTCAAATGTCATATAAAATACGCCTGTACGGGTTTTTAGTTTTTGTTTTTTTCAGAAATGGACACCACATCACATTGGCGTACTCCAAATGCGGACGCACAAATGACAGTTTTAAAGTCTGTTGGTTGACATCGGCGTTGATATTACTATATTTTCATCGTGATCATAATAATGTGTTAAAACATATTTCATTCTTTTCAAATCAATGAACGTTGATTTAGTCTCTTTTATCGAGTTTTACACGTAATGATTGCTTACAACTTCAGGTATTTTAATGTTAAAATCTTTATTGTTTTGAGGAGTAATAGTAATATCATAGGGGCTGGTTTTGTTGACTAGGGCTTGCAGCCAATCCACTCAGAGTGAATTTAATGTGAGATTAACCATGCATGTTTTATCATCAATCAAAGTCATACAAAATCTAAAAGATTTGGAATGTTTTATAATGACTTCTTAAAGCTATTAACACTTGGTGCATGTTTAATGTTTGCTAGAAGTGAGTTCTGATTCCTAGCAATTCTTTGGAAAATATAAAATGTTCATTAAGTAAACTTAAAGCATTAAATTAGAAACTCTTCTGCCTGAATTTCTACTTTCTTAATTTCTAATAATGTTATGTTGTGATAAGGAGAAACATGCATGCACATCAGTATCATCAGTGTAATGAAAATCTTAAACATTTGGATAAGGCCACCTCTGATCCTTTAAATGAGTGGAGATGTACATACTTTAGTCTTCTTGTACTAGACATATTTCCACAGTCTGCTAGCAGTTTAGTAAGACATCTTTGTATAAAATCAATAGTCTTTTCAAGAATGGACACCAAATTACATTGGCATACCCTGAATGTGGACTTACAAATAACTTGTACAATCAAGCAAAAGTCTCCTTACTGGTTGATTAGCACACCTCTCGTCAATTTTGTGTGAGAGCAAACAAAGTCAACTTTTCCCCTAACTTAAGAAAAAATGTGGAGTGAATGTGTTACTCGAGTATGCGCTGCTAGAAGCCTTGCCAGCCACACCTTATTTAATGCAAAGACCCTTATTTAAATTATCCCCAATCACCTGTTTTATTAAAAGCAGTTCATTAACAGCTCACAACATGCCCCACTCCCCTCTGTTCAGTGACATTGTACCCAATACTTCTTTTCAAGCACCTTAACATGGTCTCGTGTAAGCCACACAAGTAACATTTGTACCAAAAAATTTGTGCAGAACATGTTCACTATTGCTTCTGTGAAGGGGAGAAGGGGTAGTGGTGGGTAGGTGGAAAACCAAGTTGAGATGAATTTAGTGTTCTGTAATTCTGACCTTCCTTTATATGGCTTTAAATTTTTTTAAATATTATTTTTGTGACTACCTGCTTGTTGGTGTTTGAAACATCATTGTGTTCTCATTTATTCATGCATGGTCAGATTGGTAAATGGTTGAATCAACTGACCTCCATTATTTCAGTGTTTATTTCCGCATACATCTGAGGTGAATGACAAATACAATAAATTTTTATAACTATTGTGTATGAACATTATCCCTTACCATTATCAACCCTTTTTCATGCTCTTTACTTAGCACAATTTAAAGTGAAAGATTGTTTATTTTGCACACTGAGTAAAACCCATAAATTTCTTTGACACAGCTGATTCAGTTGCCTACAGTGAACTTTCATTGCGCCAGAATGCAGCCATTTTGGAGTATTGCCGCACCTCCATGTCAGCACTTGCTGGAGCCACTGCCGGAATCATGGGACTAACAAGTCTTTTGGGCTTTGTCTTTTACTTTGTATCAGCCTTTGTTTTATCTGTAAGTTTGTTTGATGATAAATCTAAAAAGCAACTATACCTTCTGGTAGTTATGGGTAGAAATGTACTGTACGAGGCCTATGGATACCATTACTGATAACTGAAAAATGGGGGTTAGGGTCAGCAAAGTTGTTGGTGCTAGGTTTCAAATAACTACAAACCACAACTTTAACCCTAGTTCTAACTCCCTTTTCGAGTTTTCAGTTGTATACCGTGGCACCCAAAGACCTTCCAAACACATGCATCTTTTACAGTCCTGCAGTATGAATTGCCACAATAACTCTATATATAGTTTAACTCATTATATTTTGCTCAACCATGTGTTGTCAGAATAAAAAAAAATCCTATGCATCACTTTGAACTGTTAAAAGCTAAGATCCAGTCAAATGATACCTGATCAGTTTTCACTTGTAGGAATAAGTGAACGTACAAAGACTCAGAAAGCTCAGTAAGAGAGAAATGTTACAATGCAATATTGAGACCATGTTTTTCTTGTATAAAATGAAAATTGTTATTTTAGAAGCAAATTTGGTTATTTGACAACTTCAAATGGGTACGTTTAAAAATATTTTTTAAATTTGTTTTAGTTTAATAGTGCATTTGGACAGAAAATGCTTTGCTGCCTCGCATTTGTGTGCATGTGTTTGTGTTTTCTTTCCAGGTATTCTTAACCATCAAGGCTGGATCAAGATGGAATGCTTTCTTCATTTCAAGAAAAATTCTTTTCATAAGTGGTTTGTTTGGTGGGCTTTTTGTATCCTTTGATTAAATAAATATATGCATTAGGCTTATAGATGGATTTAGTAATTGGACTATTGATAAATATATTTTTACAGTATATTTTTTTTTTCCTTAAAGTGAACACTGATTAGATTTGGTTCTTTTTTTCTTTAAAAGGATGTTGCCATTTTGTGAGAACAAAAACTATGATAGTTGTTTTTAGAATTGAATCTGTGTAGACAAGATTGGCTAATTATTTTTTGCTCTTGATTTTATGTTAAGTATATATCTCTCTATATATATATTATTGATAAATTCTTGCAAAATATTCTTAATTTAGCTAATAAGTGCTTTTTAAGGCCTTGAAGTTTCTTGAGTATTATTTAAGATATTTTCCCCAAACATGATTTTCCTTGACTATTTTACAGACATACATACTGTTTTGGACGTATCCTTGAGAGGTTATGCAAGTTATGTATATAGGGTACATGAAGTGCTTAGAATTACAAAATAGTGAGCAGAGTAGGTAGTTTGCAAAACTTTCGTTTTTCTTCTTCACTACCATCCTGCCCCTACCCCTGCCCAAACATGCACTATTTCTTCATCTTTTCCTGTTGTTTGATGGTTGTGTTATGCCTAAGGACCAGATGTTCTCATAAATGGAGATATTTATAGAATGTCCTGAAATGTTTCCCAGAGTTTGGTCTGACCATCTTTGGAGTCAAAGTTCAAAGTAAAAAATATCTGAAAGATATGGCATCTGGCCTCCCTGTCCACATTTGCACCAAGCAGACTGGAGGACCATCATCAACTTCTTGCCTAGGTTTCAAAGGTGATGCTTCAGGCTGCTCATTTTGATCTCGACTCCTAGACACTGAGGAGACCATTTTGAACAATTAAGAGGTTCACACTTGGTGGGGTTTTCTTGCAGAATGTTATCATTACGTATCTGCAGTTCCTTTACCTGGTTATTCAGATTTTGACGTTTGAGACAGTTTCTAGTAAGTGCCTGCTGTTTGCTATGGAGTGCATGGCATTTCAGACACAATATTTCTCCTTGGATCGATAGTTTCTTCTGTTGTCTGATGTCTAATGTCTGTATAAAAGCAACCTTTTTTATACTGGCAGTGCTCGTGGTCTTCAAGGCTCTAAAAATAGTTCTATTGTCAAGGTTTTGTGATTTTGGCTGCAACGTTCCAGCTGCTTGAGCCATACTCAAGGTACAGATCTCACATTTCCAGTATAGATGATCTTCAGGATGGAGAAGCTTGCTCCCCATGTTTGACACGAGAGCAAGCCTTCTGATTCTTCAAATCATCTGAGCTGCTTTCAGCTATGTACCAAGTGTTTTCTTATCTAGCTCTTACATTGACAACATATTGTGGCTGTGGATGGCCAGTTGCAATTTTTATCATTCCTGTGTTTGAGTAGTGGCATCTATATATTGACTTTAGGATGAATTTAACAATTTCAACCAGTTACAAAATCACATTTTCTTTTATTAGTGTATTTGCTTTTAAATTAAATACACAGTATGTAGCATAAACAGAGTATTTTTATACATTCCTTAACTATCTGCCAGATTCTTGTATGGAATGGTACATGTTTATTAATTAAGAATCAACATGATAGGCCATTTGATGCATTTTTGTTACTTCTCAAATCAAAGTTCCTAGTTTTTAAGACAATACAGTGCAATAAATTGTCTTCTTGGTGTATAGTTACTGGGACTTGATTAATATGTGTGTGTGCGCACATGAGCATGTATGAGCATAGACATTAGATTTTTAAATCAGACAAACTCATTTCAGTACCTGTCAACAAGAATTAGAGATCATGAAATAAAAAAATTCCGATACCTTTTTTAAAATTTTGAGCCATATTTGCTTTTGAACCCTCTGAGGTTCATAGCTGTGCCTGCAATGGCTTACAGAAACAGCAGTACAAGAGCAGGTCAGTCTCAAATTGCTGAAAATGTTTTGACTACTTAAGGACGAGGCAGACAAACACTTAAATCAACTTCTTTCTTTTTTCTTCTTTTTTTTTTTTTTTTTGGTTTAATATTTGCAGCACAAAACATTCTTGGTTAATCTGAAGCACAATGATGCAGGATTGATTGTTGTTAAAATCAGTTCAGCTCTTTAGGTCATTAAATAAAACATACATTATGTGAACTGGAATAACCAAGAAATTTATAATGTATCCAGTAATGGCAGGTAAAGCGTAAATTTACATTTAGAAATAATCTCAAGAATATTTTGTTCATCAAAGGTGGAGGTAATTAAAAGACTGAAAATGCTTACTTTTACATTTATTTTCTTTCACCCTCATCCCTCCCCTTCTCCCTATTCTCCCTATTCTACTTTTTCTACCAATAAACAGTTTCTACAGACCTGCAGGAAAAATAAGTCAAGCTAAATTAACAGACCTATTTAATCCTAAAAATGTTGAGCCAAAGTATCCTAAAGTGTATTTATGCATAATAATAGTACAAGACTATGGTCATATATCAGAATAATTATACAAACGTCCAGAATGAAATTCAAATGCCCTTTTTCAAAACAACTGTCAGTGAGATATTTTTAGGGGAAAAAAGCCATCTCATGATGGCACACATAAATTTAATGACATACTTGGATCTTAAAACACTTCAAAGCCTAATAAGTGAGATGTACATTGATAACGGAAGTGTTCATGCATATAAAGATTTGCATGGAATTCATGCATAAATTTTATTTCTGCTAGTCTTAAATCTGCAACTTTTTGGTGTGAGTGGAGGTGGGAAACACCTTCAGAGTGGCAGTTTGACTCGAGCCAAAGTGAAACAGGGAAGAATCACTTGGAAAAAAGGACTGGTGTAGGGCTGCTTAACTGCACTCCCTACTCACTTTTTTGAAAAAAAATTTGATAGCCAACCATAGGAATTTCTTAAATAAGGAATTGAATTTAGATGCATCTGTTATTTTTATTTTTTTTAGCCAGTTTGACAGTAGAAAACTGAAAACATACTTTTTGAGGAGCTGTTCTTACCTTACTTCTACTATGCCCACCACCTCTCTCACTTCAGTATCTTACTCCTTCTAACAAGGACTACACCTGCTGTTCCAGCTATCAAATACCTGTCTTATGTAAGCGGCAAGTATTTAAACTTGTCGTATAAAAAGACTTTGATATTAATTGGTTCAAAATTGCTATCTAGTTTTCGTTTAATCATATATCCTCTTAAAAGATGATGTCTTTCACAGGCAATGTAAAAAAAGGTGAAGAGAAAGTATTTCAACTATGGCAAAAATACTGCTGAACGGGAATATGATGCGAAGTGCTGACATTTTGGGTATATACAATGTATACATTTCTCTCCATAAGCAACATGCTCCAGTAGAAACTTAATGCAGTCTTGGCTTACAATCAGAAAAACAGTAACAGAGTAAAATATCACCATCCAAAGCTCTGAAAGCTTATGTGTTTAAGAAGAATATTTTTAAAGGTCATTGGAATGGGGCCTGGAAATGACAAAATTACTTGAAGTTGCGTAGTGGACTATTATTTGCTTTTTCTTAATGACAGTAATTGAAACACTTAGACATGCACTAGGTTCAGGAGTTTTTAATCCCTTTGTCTCCTTTCAGCCTGTTTCTTCCACTTCGTGGGATGTTGCTTGTTCATTGATTACTGTATCTTCTTCTTCAGCATTATGAGCTTCCTCGACTTCTTCCCCATCTCTAGACTCTTCTTCGTTCAAGGAACTAGCAATGTCCTGGGGAGCAGCATCAGCTGCAAAAATGTAAAATAGATGCACATAAATAGTTTAAAATCATGTCAAATTAAGAAAAATGAATAAACATTGTCAAACTTTCTCATTCCACATTGCTCGCTCTCTCTCTCTATTATCATAAAACATCTGTTTTGATATTCTGAGAAACTTGGAAAATTAGCTCCAGATACTGTAAAAACCCATCTGTATTAACCTGTGAAAAGTATGTAAAACTTTAGAAAATGCAGTGGACAAATGCCACAAGAACTCAACCAAAAATGCAGAAAAGGAGAATGAATTAAATTACAAGAATTCTTACCCAACACAGGAAGTGGCTTATAAAACTGATTATTCCGAACACTCTTCCATTCAGCAATGCGAAGGAGACAAGTTCGGTCACCCTGTACAACATGGGTAGAGTACATTTCCAGCATCCCATGAGCCTCTGCTATGCCCAACTGTACCCTGTTCATCTGGAGTGCTGCAGTGTCTGACATAGCTCGTGAAGTGTTGTAGGCTCGATTGAAGTACTCTCTTGCCTCTTTGTACTTTCCCTAAAGACAATAAAAACATTGCCAAAGATCTCTCTCTCTCTCCTGCTAACTCTTTAATTCGCATAGGATCATATAAATGGTATAAATTTACCTAGTTATCAAGCCCTTTCCCCCTACCCTACGCAAACATCAACACTATTATTTATAAGATTCAAGGAACAATCCGGCCCGCCTCCTGTCTGACCAGCCTGCCCGCTGACCCGCCCACCAGTATATATACTATATATACAGTATTGGGTAAAAGTGAGTTAACTATATTAGTCCGGCCCTCTAAAACCATCCCAATTTCTCATGCGACCCCTTGGGAAAATTAATTGCCCACCCCTGCTCTAGAACAATCTAGAGCTATAATGATGGTCAGCACTCACTGCTTTTGCAGACTAAATCAAAGGGCAGGACAGATAATGTAAACATTACAGATGCTCAAAAGCAAAATAAACCAGTCTTAACACTCTAGTAGACCAAAGAAGTACCTCTGTAAAATTTGATCATGATCAGACAAACTGTAGGTTAGCATGGCGCTTAATAAGAACCATACATTGCCAGATGCAAAATGTGAGACAAGTCTAGGCTGTTCTGACAAAGCAACTACATATAAATCTGGAAAATTTGAAAGTAAGCAATGATGAAGCCTTGCCTACCACAGAGTTATAAATCTCTCCAAGATTGTGATAGGCTCTACACTGTTCAGCTTCCATCCCTCTCTCTTCAGCTGTCTGCACAAACTGTAGCAGGTATTCAATGCTCTCCTCTTTTCTTCCTTCCCTGTTGAGCAAACAGCATAGGAACATGAAATCATTCTTTAATTATCCTATCTCATTTCGGAAGACTAAGACTTGCTTCTCGATGTGTCTTAATCATTTTCTTTTTTCTCTTTTATAAGCCAGTTTGGAGACTGCTAAAAACATTTTAATTTTCTCTTCACCTTTACATGACTCACTTTGCATAAGCTTTGGCAATGGCATCACAGGCTCGTCCCATTCCTTCTTTGTCGTCTGCTCTCTTGCATGCATCATAAAAGTTGTGAAGATGCTGAAAAAATTGCATGTTACCTATTACACAGAAAACTCTGTCTCTCTCTCTCTTACTTGGAGACTCACTGGAGTGGAACTGAAAATGATTTGATTAAGTTCATTACAAGATGTAAAATGTCATAGTATGCACTATGCAGCTGTTGATTCAGACCCTCACAATTATGGGTTTTATAACATTTGCATCAAGAGCATTAAAAATTCATGGTAGTGTAACTGTAGAAAAGTTCTCAGTTAAATCTATGCTGCTGACACATAGGTCCAAAACTGGCAAGATAGTGTGGCAGTTGATATTGCTAGTCAACCATTTCAACAAGACACAAGGCACAGAGTACACATTTGTACGCTTATACCAACCACAAGTGCTGTATCCACATTTCCATATTTATGATACTCCAGCCCCAGTCGATATGCTGCTTCTCCTTCTAGGCGTGTTTCTTCACCTTTAAATATATATGTACAGGTGGAGTATGAAGTGTTAAACTCTTTACATTTCAACATGGATAGTCAAAAATCTATGTTTTTTCAGCAGATAAGAAACTCTAAAATATAAGAATTAATCTGGCTCCTTAATCCACCACGTACTCCACGTTTCCCTCTTACTTTGATCCCATCACTCTTAATGTAAAATTTTAGATAGTTTGCCTAACATATAATAGTTACAAGTATTAGGAGCAACCCAATTTTTTTTTTTTAACTTAATACTAGCTGAGTAAACTAGAAGAGAAGGCTGGCTTAAAGGTAAACGGAAAGAAGACCGAGGTGATGAAGGGGAAGAGGAGAGTTGGAAGACCAAAGCAGACTTGGAAAAGAACAGTAGAGAGCGAGGCAAAGGACATTGGAACCACATGGGCCCAACTGAAGGGGGCTGCCCAAAACCAGGTCCGCTATTACTAGCTACAAAACCATGTCACTTTGTAGTGTCCGCTTACTTCACCGAACGCCATCTGTACCAAACCTCTACTGCACAAGAATAAGACATTAATGAAGACTAATGATGTATTTTTTTCCATTTTGATCTCTATAACTTCCCAGAAAACATGTAAGATTACTCACTTTCCTTTGCTTTGTCAAATGCCATGACCAAGTATCCAAGTGATTTTTCCATATCTTCACTTCCCAGCCGGTCACTGATGGTAGTGTAGATACGACAGAGGTTGATGCAGGCATCAGCAAAAAAGCTTAAGCATAAACCCTCTTCTGTTTGAATTAGCCACTCATCTTTGTGCTCTTTGGACAGTTTATAATAGGCTTCAAAATGTTCAGCTGCTTGTAAGTTTTTATCTGAAAACAAATGCTGCAGATAAATTTTGGTAATAAAATATTTTAAGTGTAAATGCAACAGGTTAAAGTGTTTTAATTTGCATCCTCATAAATGCTTTAACAGAAAAAAGCACAAGTGTTTTATTTGCACCCTGATCAATGATTTAACAGAAAAGTGCAAGACCTCTTGGTAAAAGATAGAAAAATCATTCGGACACACATACATATGCATACATGTGGTTGTGCATGCTTGATGAGGTCACACTCTTCCCTCACACTCATGAGTTCCAAAAGGTGAGATGATTAGCTACTAGTAATAAAATGGTATTTCTCACATATCTACCAGTCTAAAAGTATAAACTTTTGCTGGCTGTCTATACTGCCTGTGCTAAAAACTAGCACTTATTTTTGGAGAAAAATTTCAGACATACCATTTTGCTCCAAAGCCATCCCAACATGAAGATGGGCTTCTGCTTTCATCTTGCCTCCATCAGAGACTACTAAATTTGCAGTATCCAAGCAGGTGGCAAAGAAATGGTCTACCAGCCACTTATCTCCAGTTTTTTGAAAGTAGCAAGCCAGCTCATACCTTGACTGGTAAACATCTTCATAAACGCCTGCAGAAAAAAATAGAAAAAGACTTGAGCTTTCAAGCCAGGGTTATGTTTTATTTAAACTTTTATCATCTTTTTGAGAATTATTTGTAATTTTCTTTTCAAAATTTCCATTTTGGGAGAATTCAGACAAGCTTTCATTTCATTTTTTGGGTTTCGGTTTTATCTTTGCTCAGTTTTTGTTTTGGGTCTGCAATATGTGTGTGTGTTTTAAAAAAATAAAGGAGAGTGTGGTGGGCATTGTTCATTGTTTTCAGTTGACCACCAAGCAAATGCATATCATTTGTCTGATCCTCTCAAAATTTAGCAGGAATATTCCTGACATCTGAGAAAGTACACATGACAGCAGCTTTTATTCCTGCTGCAAGCAGGTGGTTTTTCTTCTCTGCTTCCTTCACCCTCAATCTTTGATCTGTTTCACACTGTCAGGATGTTACCCAGGCATATCATAAAACTGCTTATTTCCTCTTGAGTAAAATGTTTGGCCCCACACCCCATCTCCTATTGCCCAAGATGAGCTGTCAGTCTTAAGTTCCTAGGGTGATGCTGGGTATCTGCTAGTGTTTGTGTGCATATATACATAAAGGTGTGTTTATGCATACATTTAGGGTCGCCCGGTAGTGTAGTGGTTAAAACACTCGCTTGTCACCACTGCAGTGACCAGCTCAGGGTTCAGATCTCTTCTATTTACACTCTCTGTATGTTATATCTGTTCACAGGGCTGGGTGTTAGGGATTTTTTCCAGGTACTCCCCCCTCCTCCCTCCATAGTGTGAAATCTCCGCATGGTGAATGCGCTTTCCTACTAAATAAACCAACCAACCATGTATAGATCTAAAGATAACTATAAATACATATAATTATAAGTACATAAAGGCCTCTCCCTTGATCCTCTCTCTCTGTACACACACAATTACATACCATACACATGTCACACTTGCCAGCTTATTATTGTACACCTTCATGTTCTTTACTCACCTGCACGCTGGGCATTTTCAGCTTGAGTGAGAAAAAACCTTATTGTATCCAACTTTTCATGCTCATTCACAAGCATCGTCTGAATCCACATAAAAGACTCAGGTCCTGCTGCTTCACGCTCTTCCAGCTGCTGACGGACGAGATTAAACAATTCTCGAAATGAAAGATGGTAGCCTTCTCTCAGCATTTCCAGACAAAGAGTGTGTTTGTATGAATTGCGATAGCTACATTAAAAGGATGGAAAAAAATTCACAGCATTAACTGTAATGTCAGGTGATTTGCATTTAAAGCTTTTAAACATTCTATATTTTACAAGTCAATTAAGAAGAGAGAGATAACATTCAAGAACCAAATTATTCTATATATTTTTAGCATTCTCCTAAGAAGCAGTTTCTATGAATTCTGTATCTTATCTTTTTTCATATGTTTCTTTAAAATGCGCATAAATATTTTTGAAAATACTTCAATGTTTGAGTAAGAACTTGGAAATGTATGAAGTGTGTATGCATGCACAAACAGAGACAGAAAACATACCACTGTGCATCAAATATACACAAGTAACAAGGAAAAAAAACTTACTTATCAATTTCCATCTTTGTAAGATTACGTTGCAGTTCTTGAAGATGCTGATGCTCTTCAGTAATCTCTTTGTCTCGTCTGCTGCTGCCATTTTTTCTGGGTCTGTCTTCCTGTACATTCTTTGCATATGATGGGAGGTTGCTCCTGCCATTTTTATTGTTGATAGGCGGTAATAATGTTGTCATTTTCTGTCATACACACACATCTATATATTAACACTTTAAAAGCATTTTACCATACAGTTTCACTAAGCATATCCCCTAAGAACAAAAAATATTCTCCAAACTTTGACAGTAAATTTTTGATCAATATTTAACAGACTATGCGAGTTATTAACTCTTCTTGGCCGCGCTTAATCTGTGTAAATGTTTTTTTCCAATATCTAAATGTGAGGCTTGCCTGTGAAGGAGGATTAATTTAGGTATTATCTTAGAATAGTAAACATGCATGTATCTCTGAATCATAAGTGCAGGACTGATCTTCATAATAAAACATTCGCAAGCTTGATGATAAACTCATGCAATGAACTCATTAAAATGCATTTATTTCTGAAATTATATTTTCGCTGTCTCTAATTCTGCACCACAATGAATATGTGAAGTGATCTGCTTATATACCGCCTGTGATCGACAGTCATTATATCTATTTATATACAATTCTATTTATATATGCAAAAATACTTCATACTTTTAAATATTTTTTTTCCAAATAATATAAAAGTAATATTTCGTTATGTTTTTAACACTCACTGTGAAGCTTTTGTTTTTTAAATTACATTTCTATCGTCCTAACAATCTGTACAAAACATCCATGCCCGCCATAAGCTTGCAGTTGCTATGGGCAACAATGATTCCGCACTAACGATTTTTGCGCAGAATGTGATGCTCATAAAGTAATAAAATCCTAGTTATTGCATAGAATAAGTCAGAACATATATTTTTATACCAAAAAATAAATACTAAAACTATTAAAATATGAGTTATATTTGTGTTACTTTCACCTTTCATTTGTCAACTTCCGGCGGAGTGTGGAAGCATCATATGCGCGAAAGTCTACTTCCCCGATGTTGACACTCTAGTTTCGATTTTAAAGGCTCATTTTCTACGCAACCTGTTTGAAAGAGGAAGAATGTCGGGGTTGTGGGGAGAAATACCAACTGTTCCTGAGACAGACTCTGGAATTGCAGCGATTGAACGAGAACAGATCACAAAGCCACGACCCATGGAAGTGGAAGGTCCTCCTTTACATCAACCTTCCAGTCGCCACCATCCGCCGACCAATGAGTGAGGTTTCATATTACGTTTGATTAATCCTCGGTATTTAGGGCAATCTCCACATCACTTCAGTTTTTCAGTCGCTAAGGAATGAAGCTGTCTTATGCCGAAAACCAAATAACTTTTAATGTTATTGCATTTGCTCCGAGAGAGAGGAGTGTGAGGTGGAGGGAATGATATAGCGAAGTACATGTCCCAGTAGTACACCAAATTTGATATCAGGGACCCATGGTTGACACTTCATTAAACAATGAGCTGCATTGGGTGGAGCTTTAAATTTAGCCTTATGATTTAACAAGCCCTAGATTTCATATACAAAAACTGAAATATCCCTTACACACATTTCGCTAAAGATAACTCTTTAACATCACTTAACTCCATGCTCCACTCTCCTTACATTGGGATTAGACACCATAACTTTGTTCAACCATATGATAAAAGGAATTTGATTCCACAGAAACAACAGTCAGTCATCGGTCACATCCAATGCAGGACAAATCTTTGCAAATGACTCCTTTTTTCCTCCACTTACTCAATATGATGCACATCACTGAGAATTTTTCATCACCTTCCTCACACAGAACTACATGTCCAGCTACTCTTAACCTGTGAACATGTAAACTCCCAAAATACTACATAACAGCAAGCAGCTTCTTGAAGCATTTTCATCCAAAAACACTACTGGAGGAAAATATGCATGATGCAATTAGTTCATTTTTTCCTTCCATCTCACACCTTTTGACTCCGTATCATTCCAAAATAACAAATGACTTTGTATTAACCACCCTTCCCCCCACAAAATAAAACTGATGCGGTAAAAACTATGGGACAGAAAACATCACATGACTTCTCCAACACACAGTATCACATTCATTACCACAACCCAATGTAAGCAAAACGCATCTTTTGCTGCTGGTCCCATATATCAGATTTGAGTGTTACAAGCCAGAAATAACAATTATCTATCTTTACAATTTGGCCACATAGGCACAATTTAGTGGGTATTGTTTTATCACTGATGCTTTTGCTAACAGGCCTCTTCCAGCCAGGTGGTTTCAAATTGACCCAGTGACTTTGCACACCATAAGACTTATACAACATACTCGAAAAACACGGCAAGCAATTCAGTATATCCTGCATCAACAGTCAACACAAACTGAAAATGTAAGTAACAAAAATAATTTTGTTTTTTTTATTTTATTTTATTTTATTTTATTTTAAAATAATAAAAATTATTAACACAATTTAATATTTAAAGGGTAAGCTAGACCAGAAGGTGAAAAAGGGGAGACATTAGCTACAGTGTGAAAGGTAATAAAAAGAAAAGGGTGTGGGGCTACTTTTTTAGCATGTTTTTCCTTGTGGTTTATGCTAATGTCATCTCTCATTTTATGATCTGCAGCAGCTACTAATTAATAAAACTTGTTTGCAGTGAACATGGTGTGCCAATCTCATTTTTTTTAATTCATATATAGAAAGGTGATGGAGAGAGCAGCTTTCCAATTGTCCCTCCAATTCCAGAATATACCAGACCACCTTTACAGCATGAAGAACACTCAGCAGTTCCTTACATACCTGCAAACTTTGACAGGTAATCATTGAGATCTTTGGTTTCTAAAAACTCAGTTAACAGAAATATTTATCTTGTATTAAAAGTCAATAATGATTATGATGATTACCTATACTTTTTATGTGTTGGGTAGATGGGTAAATTTGGAATATAATAATGAACATAGTCACAATAGAAGGGGCTAAAAATAGGTTATGTATTGGGGAAGGGACATCTTTATAACCACTATTACATTACATTAAAGCAACAAGTGTTGCAGCTAGTTTGTTGATTTTCTTTTTTTTTTTCTACTTTAAATCTGATTTCAGTGACTTTGTCAAAGGGATTGGTGAGACTCCACCAGCTATTGATGAAATAGCTAATCGCAAATTGTTACGACGATCAGTGGCAGCCATTTTAGCACACATGTCATTTGAATGTGAGTTATCATTAGCCTTTTTGTTTAAACTCAACCTTCCAACTTAAGAGATCCTTTTGCAGCAATAACTTAAAGTTGCCTTTTTTATGTCAGTTGCGTTGAATGGGATAAATGGGTAAACTGGGCTGTGTCTGAGGAGTGGAAGATCTCTACTTGCTCACTTCTTACCCATCTTCCACCTTTGACATAACCACTCTGTCATGCTGTCACACTACAGTATTTCTGTCATGCATAATCATCCAGTGAGGTACAGTCAAATAAGGTACACAAGAGATAATAATATTATTATTATAAAGTTGAAATGGCAAGGTTAGCATCCACATAAATTTCGTAGAAATCATAGTATTTCACCTAGTTCACTCTGTGAACACTTAGAGTGAATGATGAAGTGGCATAATGATCATATAATCTAGGCAGACTGATTTGAGAGAAAGGTATCCACATGATTTCTTGTGTAGCAAACCTTTTGTCTCTGCCATCAGCTCTGGTGATGATTTTATTCATGTAACACATTAAAGGTGGGGTGAGTGGTATTTTGATTAGAAAATTGAAGTTTACTACATGTATTAACAATAAAGTATGTTTCTGTAGCTCAGAATCCCATCTTGCCACTCACTGTCTCTCTGCACTTCATAATAACTATTTACATTACAAATTTAACTAAGCTCCACATTTAGTGTTCTCAATGATAGTGATCTTAATGATGCTTTAATACAGTTATACACTGCTTCAAGTGTTTTGCACAAAATGATGACAAAACAGTTATTTATGACGATGCTGATTGTCATCACTCTCACTCTACACTAATTTGCAAAACTTTAATCTTCACCATCTATGAATGGTCAACGAACATGTGTTTTGATGGCAATATCCAACAATCTTTAGTTTTTCTTTTTAATTACGTTTGAATTAAACTGTACTTTTTTTTTATCTTGACAGTTCATTACAGTTTCTTCATGTTCTTGAATTATACGACTTACTTTATTGCATAGATCTAGAACAGTTCTAGGCTGAACTGCAATGTGATTGGTTGCAAAATTTTGTGTTTTTAGATATATATACTCAAATCAACTTTTGGCATCATCATTTGTAAGCATTCTTGTGTGAGCGGAAAGACTAATCTCTGTTCTGGACATATGCCTTATACAGACAGTAAGGATTGATCATGGTGTGACTTGCAGCCAACTATTCCTGAACCATCAAGGATTGTTTCTTTCCATTGTTTAGGTGCTCCAGAATCAGTGCTGGAAACCCTGACAGATGTTACACATGAATATTACTTGCAGTTCATGAAACACTTGCGAGCAGCAGCAGATGCAGCTGGAATGAATGGCCTGTCAGGTTTTCCTGTAAGTATTGTTGGATTTTTATTTTACTTTGTCTTTATAATTTTCTTTCCTTATCTTTTGGGATTCCTGTCCATCTTTTCTTAAACATCCAGTCCTATTGAAAATCTGATTCCTAAATTTTGGTGTAGTAGGGGATGTTTACGGTTGCTCATTATCATGCATTCAGTTACTTCCACCACCCATTTATCTATGTTTTTATGCTTCCTTTTAGTCTATGGATTTGGGAATGGTTTTCTATGCTGTCCCAACTCATTATCTTGTCACATTTTGTGGCAGAACAAATTTCCTCCAAAGTTACCCCTAAATCATATAATTTTTATATTGCTACTCTCGCCTTTCACCCAACCTTTGATCCGCTGTTAGTCTCGGCGAGCCGTAACAAAGAATGTGACTAATCCGGAAGCTTTCTTATATCATGCCTCCTTTTAGTAGTTAATCTGAAATGTGAATAAACTGGAAGCTTTCTTGTCTCATGCCTCGTTTTAGCAGTTAACTGGAAAAAAATCGTCTGCCAGCAGTCTAGGGGTATTAGTTCGTTATTAAATTGTTTGGTTTGGCATAAGGTGTTTCTGTTGAATGGTATTTTTTAATGCATATATTTTGTAAGGAAAGCAAATCTTTATTAAGAGTTTAAAGCATCATGTAAAGATATGTTTTGTTCGCTTGACAGGACATAATTGAAAAAGTGTTTCACGAGATGGGGATTGGCAGTGTCACTACACTACATGAATTCTATCAAACACGTATATTAGCATACCATAAACACATGATAGAAACGTGTAAGCATCTTGTGACAGAGTATGAAAAACTGAAGCAACCAACATCACTCAAGTCACCATCTAATGGTCAACAGAAAGATACCCTGCATATTATAAGGTATTATTTCATTATCCTGATCTAACAATGAATCTTCATAATGCTGATGTGTGAATAGTAATGTTTAAAAACAGGAAGTCTGTTTTAAAGCTCCATTAACATCATTGTGTTTGCCTGTAAATAGTTTGCATATTTATCATGAACCAGTCTTTGTTCAAGCATACATCTTCAACAAATATATTGTGTCACAAAAACAAATGTATCCATGTGCCATACAGGATCAAAGAAGAGCCAAGTGCAGAGATTCAGTTTCCTGTTCTTGATGAAAATGATGAAGTTATTGAAGCAGAACGCTTTTTGCAGTTAGAGGGTAAGTCTGTTAACTGAATGTTTAGAATTTTTTGGGGGGAGGAGGAAGTTTCCATTTTAAAGTTAACTTAGCATTTTCCATTTGATGCAAGATTTACTTCAAAACAGTTGAGAAATGAATGTGTCATCTACAGGCTTGAATATACTTGAGAAAGCTTTCTTAATCCTGCTGCACAGTGTGCATATTTTAGGTCTAGGCAGTTTCGAGATTACGGTTGAGCATGAGACTGCCAGTGGCCTAACAACAGAAGTAGAATCCAAGTGGACACAGCCCCTAAAGTCTGAACATCCTGAAACAAGGTAATATGGGAGACTGCAACTTTGTTGTTTTTTTGTTTTTTTTTGGGGGGGGGGGAGTGGTATTTTTAACTGGGTATGGGGAGAGGGGTTTCTTTTATTTTTTTGAATTAAAAAAAAAATGTACAACAGAAGATAGCAAGAATGTGCTATTAGTTCTTGATAGGAAAGGAATGTTTTGCTTTAGACTAAACTAGAATATATATCTCCATCATTTATTTGTACCCATCACACTTGAACAGTAATGCTGATTCTATTTTATACATACACAAGAGGGAAACATTCTGATGGAGATGAGGGAGTTGCACCTAGTGATGTAGCAACATCTTGTCTGGGAGGAGGAGGCAGTCAAGACATACCTAGTGTTCCTCGCAGTGTTCGTGGGGCTGGAATGGATGGAGATGGAAGCCAAGGTCCTGTATCAGCCCCTACCCAAGACCTTGGATCGCCAAACTCACCATCATTGTCTGCCCCCAGCAAAGTGAAGAGAAAGTAAGGTGCAAGGAAAAATAGCAGTTAGCTGTTGCATTTTCTAGAATGCAGAGCTGTTGCCATTCTTTTAGGGATTTTACAAGAATGCAAAGATACTTTTTAGCAGGATTGTCAGTATTTTGTTTTTGAGGGAAGGAGATATAATGCTAGGTGTGATTGTTTTGCATTAACTCTTTAAATAGGCTGAAAAACTGTTTTGCCAATTGGCAGATTTTTGCTACAAACCATTTCTTTCTACTTTTTATCTGCATCTGCTGTTATGTGGCTAAACAGTATTAGCAGATGCACAAATGAGCTATATTTGCTTTTTGACTTTTTCTCCATTCTGTTTAACTCATAATTCACCATTACCAATTGTAGCTGGCATGGTTTGAATGTTTTGTTTAAATAAAACAATACTATTTATTGTGCCTCTATATTTCTGTTTTCTTGAATAAAATCTTTATCAAGTTTGCTTGGCTTAAATTGTTTATCTCTGCTTCAGGAGAACATCTTGAAAAACATTGCTGACAATTTTGAGGCCACCTTTGAATCCATCTTCATCGTGTACTTGGGATCAAGAGAAAGATTACCTTTTCTGTATCATATGTCTATATTTTAAGAGAAGAAAATTATGCATTATCTGTGTATGACAATCTAGGCTGATAAAGTCACAATGACTAAAATAATGCACAATGCATGCTCTGTATATTATACAATTAAAAAAATTAAAAGGAACTTAGAGCATGGAATGCATGTAGTACTTGCGTTTGGTTCTGTGCAATAAATACAGATGAACATAAAATTGGTTTTTATTACTTATAAAGATGGTGTTTGAAGTATGCAGTAGATTGCAGGGCTTCTGCTAAGGCTAAATTCTTTGGGGTCCCAGGGACCCCTTCTTCAGATTTTTAAAGGGTCCCTGTTCTTCGCCCAATTTTGAATGGGACCCCATTGACGAAAACTGAATGGGTCCTCCAAACTTTTAACGCGTACTTTACGCAATTTTTTGCGTAAGCAGAAGCCCTGGATTGTATTTTGTTAAGAATGTTTTTAAAACATGCAAAGAGAAATAACTCTTGGTACACTGGAAATTGGTATCATGGAATTTATGTCTCCAAAAGCACCTAAACCAAACCCATCCCTAGAGTAAATCAAAATCTCCACTTCTGCTATGCAACACACCAATCTTAAACTGCTCTTAAACTGTTTTAGATGTCCTCTGCAGAAAGGCTGCTTCTCTAAATGCAATGAGACAGTAATTATAAGCAGCAGATCACAATACTAAATGTACACAACATCCTTTTTGAATCTTATACACATATTAAAACTACACAGCAAGGTTAACTACACATATTTAACAACTTTCATGCAAACAAAGTGCAATGTGAAATTATATTCAAAGTTGTCAACAGGCTAGTTCAGTTTTCTGTGTCACTTGAAAGTCTGGGTGCATTGCATCTAGTCTTAACAGTAGTGACAAAAGTTAAAAGCCCAATGTACACTGCGAGGTTAAAAGTAGCTTAGGTTAACCTGATTATGCTAAAAACAAACTGCAATCATTTTCATTTTTTTTTCTTTAAAAAGGTACAGAAGTATCTAAACCTTATTTCTATGGTGGCTATGTACTGAAAACACAAATGCCTATTCACAGGTTGGTCAAGTTACACATAAAACTCGATCTTTTTTAATAGCAATAAATTACTGGAGTAAAAAGTGAAAAGGAAAACAAAATGGATTGTTATTTCAGTAGTAAATTTACATGTCTTTACAATACTGTTTGGTGATATACATATATCACAAACTTGGTTCTTTACTGCAGATAATAACTGTTATAAAATGTTACAAGAAAAAGCCATTTTTGTTTCAGGTCTATCATTAAATTCACATATATCTTTGTAACTTTCCCACCTAAAATTTAAATAAATATTCATTCTGCAATCAAAACTATACAATATAAATTATGAGAATGAAACAATAGACTGGAGCCATTAAGCACAGCTGTGATATACTTCATACAAAATATCACTTTCTATTTGGCCATGATACATGCACCAGCATTCACAACGAGTAAAATTAATATACACAATTCTCATTTTCTGGCTGCTAACCAAGTATGGAATTGCTAAATCTGGTTTAACAATTTGATAAAATATACAAAACCTTGCCTTCATTTTATAATTCCACTGGTTAAAACAAGGTGACCCACATCCCAGATTTGTCCTACCCAACCTGAAATAAAGTATTCTGTACAAAGTATGATCTGGTAAATAAAAAGCACTGTTTTGTATTTAATGCTGTTCTCGTCAGCACCAGCTCATGTTTTCCATACATGTCTCAAAATATTTCATGATAAACAAGTAAATATTTCAAGGCATATAGCTATTTTAAGTTTAAAATGTGCTAGCATTAGCTATCACAGCCAAAGCATTCTTGTGGTCCTTAGCAGCAGTGACGAGTCCACTCACAGCCAATTTGTTGTATCTTGATAAAATCCACCAGCTTTTGGGTTGTCAGAAAGGTGTTTGAATGGAGTTATTAACACCAAGTGGCTTTCTGTTGCTCTGCAAAAGACCAGCAAGTAACATAGATAATGGAATCCTTAGGTCACCTGAAACATTTTAGTATCTTACTGAGACTTAAAAATCCACATAAATGCTTAAAATAAAATCCATGTTAATTTTTTAATTTAGGAAACTAAATAGTCAATAAACACAGATGTTTATTTCACTATCTGTCCAGAAATGCTACCTAACAAGTTAAGCGATGGTTTCATAGGGTTTTTTTTTCTCTATCAGATTCCTCTTTTTCTTCTTACACATGCAGGCAGATTCCCATTCTGTGCAGAAACACATTTCCCTCAAAATATCTTTAAGGTTTGGTTAGAAAATTATTGGGAATGAATGTGAGCAAGACAATGATCAAACGGTTAGAGGACAGGATTTGCAAGTAGACAAAGCCGTGTGTGCACAAAAACATATCAATTGTGACATCTGACAAAGTGGCTAAAATAATCATTTAAAAGCGTGAAAGTGAAAATCAGTGTAAGATGAAAACAAATTGATAGTTCAAAATCTGGGGTAAAAAATCTTAAAGCATTTCATACCATATCTTCAGAGTTCTTGTCCTAGAATGAAAACATCAGTCAAACAGAAAAGACAAGCTTCTCTAGTTTGTATGCATAAACCAATGGCAATGCTTGAAGCAGTGGTTTCAAAAGAGGGGTCTATGAATTGTGTTATCATTGGATCATGAGTGGTGTTTGGGGTATTTTGAGCTTGTACATTTTATCAACTTTTATAGAAGAAATCTAACACCTGACATACACACCTAGGTTTAATTTTCTTTTTTATGAAGTATTTTAGTCTGAAAACAGGTTTAGTTATTCTGTTAAACTGTATATAGCATTTAGCTTGGGATAAGCAGAATTTTCTAGTGGACAACTGTCCACTTTATTACAATCACAAGATTCCTCCCATGTAAATGTTTAGTTTTGTTTGCTGGCAAAAATGTGGTAACTGTAATTAATCAAAAACCAATAAAATGCAGGTAGATCTTGACTTTAGATGTTGCTAAAGAGAGCAACAGAATGCTGCTGCATCACTGAATCACATGAAATAACTCACTCCCTCCCCACTTCTTACAGAAGTTTCAAATCCTTCCACACTTACAGATTAAAAGCTTCAGAAGAAGGATGGACTTCAAATGGTGTCACCAGAGACACTAAAACACAGGCTACTGTTTCTATGATGACTAGGCAGTGATACAATTTTTATGTTTGTTCTACAGGCTACAAAACTGAACCTTAACTCAAGCACAACATTTTTAGGATGTATTTAAATCATCATAAATGTTGTAAAAAATGTATCATCTTAATGTGTATTTGTGTAGCACTGAATTACAGATGTTTTTGGTATGACGGTAAGATGAAAATGACCAGCTATACAACTATTAGCTCATTAGGCATCTAACTGAAGTCACCATGAACAAAACTCAAAAGCCTTACAAACCTAAGTAAACACATAGAAGATCACTTAAAAACAAAAAGCTGGTGAGAGTACCACATTTGGATACCAAGAGGGCAAGAAAGAACTCGAAGTAAAACAGATCTAATTTACCATTCAATAATTTTAGTACAAACTATCATCTACACCACAAAAGACAATGTGAAAACATCAGCAAGGAACAAATTAATTTGGGAGTTTTATTTACTTCTCAAGCAGTATTTTTCACCTAGAAATATGTTAACACAATGTTACATAGGAATAACATAAAGCAAACAGTAAATCCCATTTTAAAATTTACATTTTTAGAAGCTTGCTAGTTATTTTTATACCCTATATAGGCACAGATGTCAGGGTTAGCATCATTCAAAGCAACTAAACCTTTTTTTGGATTATGATCTCAAAATGGTCAACAAATTACAGCACAAATAAGACAGCAAAGGCAAGAATTCCAAAATGCAGATAACTGACTTGGTTCAAATGATAACTGTGGACAGTGGAGATGCAATAAAACAGCAAAGCAAAAGTTGTTCCTTGTTCTCCTCTAATAATCAGAATCAAATGTAACGGGGTAGATTTTGGTGGGAGTTCCTCGCAATAAACGCTTGACAGGTGTCAGCAATGCTTTGAGAGGTGATTTTTGGAGACCAGCCTTCCCAAATTTTGGAATGCTAATGTTGGGGCTCACCTTTGCCAGCTTGCTGGTAGTGCTGTTTACTGTGCTGCTTGATGTGGCAGTTGTTGACGTAGCTGGGGTGGAGTTTGGCATCTTCAGGTCCTTGTTGCCAATGAATGCCTGTTGCCTTTTCAGTTTGCGTAATCCACTGAATTTTGGAGGTGACATGTTCACGCTAAATGATATGCTTTGCCTGCGAGGGTCCTGTTGAGCAGAACATGAGTGCGATAAATGACAGTCTCTTAACAACTGATATTACAAAATTAATGTTTGGAATAAGATAAATAAAATCTTCAGATAAGCTAAGAAATGACTCAGTCAATTGTTACTGGTTGGCAAGTAATAACACTCTTTATATAAGGCATCTTCTGAAAAAAAAAAAAAATCACTGTAAAAGTGATAATTGTAGTTAAGAACTAAAATTAATTTTATGAGGAAACAAGACAAATTTAACACAAAATATCTTGCCACAGTATAATGGGGTACAACATAGCAGCTACCCATCTATTTTTAATTATTATACATCACTTATCACAAGTATTTTTAAAATTCTACATTCTATATTATATATATCAAATAATCTTTGCAGAACTAGTTTTTATACAATCACTCTGTCAAGACAATAAAAGATTAGATTTTAAAAAGCACAATCTAATGTCTTAGCTGAAACAAAGTGCAAACTGCTGGCGATAAATTACCAATCATTTACTACAAAGTGGAAAATTTGTAAAAGAGTATGTATCCCATGCACTGATGTTGAAAAAAACTGCTAATTCTTCCACCCTGCCATGCATACATATGCAAGCTGTTTAAATTAATCACAATTTTTTTTAAATCTTGTCCTTTCTGGTGCAATTACAAGTCTTTTTAATTTCTTTTAATAATATCACTGGCATCTTCTACATTATGCATGACTGTGTATTCATGTTCACCAGTTATGTTCAAAGTCAAAAAACAAAAGCAGACATTACTACTGGCGCAGTAACTAAAGGATGAGGATGGGTGAGTGAAGGTTAGCTTTGGTACACTCTGAAAGAAGTCATTAAGACACTACAAATGACACTTGAAAGTAGGTGACGTTGGAAAAAGCAAGTAAAGCCAGATTAACAAGTAAACATAAAATGTTTATACAACAATTGAAAGAACAACTGTCCACTTTACAATGAATGACTACAACATCAACATGCTGAAGGTTTTAGGTCATCCTATAATCCATACTGCAGTTCACTGCCAAACAGTTGTGGAAATGTCAAACAATTTGAAGAATTTTTGTCTGAAAACAACTACTTCTTTCCAAAATGTCATCAAAAGAGCTCATTTTAATTTTAGCACACAAAGTGGCCATCATTTAATGAGATTAGGTTGACCACACTTTGGTTTATAAGTATGCACATACACAAATTCAAATGAGCTCATCAGTATAAAGTATTTCTCACTAATGAATTTAACACAAAACAGCTGCAAAAAGATAAGTTCAGTGAGAATATGATAATCTATCCCAAAAGCAGCCACCAAGCATTGCAAAAAGAGAAAGAAACATTCATTAAAATGATACAGTTTAAATGAAAAGCATGCTTTTAAAATATTCAAAATGCAGCAGGCCACATCAAGTTGCTAATGGGTAGGAGGTAACCAATGGCATAACCGCAGTACCATATGTGAATCTTCTCCCTTTAAAGCGGCACGGAAACGAGGAGACCGCCGTGGCGTGCTTGACTTGCCTTTGTTTCTCTTTGGTGTGTCCTGCCGTGTCTTTGAGGTGGTGAGAAGATATAAATCGCAAAATTAAAGAATACTTATGTTTGACTGTACCTTACAGTACTGATGCACTCATCAATGATGCTATAACTTCGTCAGTACAACTACAGAGTCATGAACAGCTTAGCCAATTAAACTATCAAGATAGGTGTTTACAAGTACAAGTGAGACTGTGTACCAGCAAAAAAAAGCATGAGTATACATGCACGGCAACACTTCATTTCTGTTGTATCTCTTCTACTTACAGGCCAGTTTGCTCAGTTGACCATAACAGCCAGTTCACAAAATATAAACAAATAAAAATGATAGTACAATAAGTTTTTGGATGAGGATCTTAGACCAAGTTTACATAGTTTAAATAAGAATCACAAAAATAGCTATATTACTGACAATAGTTTAGAACTACATAAGACACATCTGTTAAAATAAGTAGTAGTTGTATATTTATTTAGCAGTACCACGGGTAATCATTTTGCAAAACTTTCCTTTGCAGAAAATTTTTTCTTTCAAAGAAAATATACCAGGCAAGGGGCAGTGGCACCTTCATTAATGGTCAATGGTCAAGACCTGGCCTCATAGTACATGAAAATTCAGAAGCATCAGAATTTTCATGCACTATTGTGATGATAGTCTAGTGGGGCTTCCTGCATACGAGGCCTGATCACAGTATTCACTATTGCAGCAGAATGCTGAACTATCGTGTGTATTTGATATGGCATGTAATTCTTCACTGATAAACAATAAAGGAGGTTAAAAATTAGTCAAATTGTGAAAGATTAACACAGAATGCACTCACCACTTTGCGCGCTGAATTACTGTTGGGATCAGGACCACTGTCAGTCTTACGCTTGATTTTGGAACTTGAATCCGAGAACAAATCACCTCCCATCACCTGCAACAGAAAAATAAAAGGTTTTCAGAGATAATTACAGCAGCTAGTTTTAATGTTACAGCTGTTCTCAAAGCAACTCAAAAAATCTTAACAAGCAAAAGTAAATGTAAACATTATGCAAAGGATGATAGGGAGAGGGCAGAATGATTTTTATACACAATATCACAACCTTCTGTGCAACAAGCTCACTGCAATTTTAGTTAACAACTCTCATTCACTTCAACAGGAATTTGACAACTGACGCATAGAAACTAATGGTAGATTTAGAGTTCCCTGAGCCAGAACCGCACACTATCTGCACTCTTTTATTCTGGCACCAATCCACATATACAACCAAATTATGGATAGGACACTTCTTTGAGTGAAGGTTCTAATGATGCTGGCTCCCAGTAACAGAGCACCAGGTCTGTCTGGTTTTTTCGTTTTTATGTATACTTATATTTAATATCATACTTGATGTATCATGTAATGTCTGATGTACAGTTTACCAGTAACATTGGCAGACAATCAATATCCTCAAAATGATTAATAAAGATGTTTTTTATTGTATTAGTATGATAACAGACAAACTTCAAATGGTCAAAATTCTTACCTGTGTTTCCACAGGATAATGAGACCGTAGGTGTGGCTGACATAGAGTATTTCTTCGTTTCAGTTCTTCAAGCCTTCCCCATTCAAACTGAGGACTATCGACAGGCTCATCTTCACATGAAAACAATTTGCCTGCGCCAACTGTCACGACAGTATACATCTTTTTTTTCAACATTGCTGCCAGCTACATATTCAGCATCTTTCAAATTATCCTTAGTTTAGGCAAATGTCCTAATTTTCCTTCTGGACCAATATAAATCCCTAGCTAAGGAATGCCTTCACAATCACTGTTTGCTCACCACTTTGGTGTTGTCACAGATTACATCCTCAAATTATGGTCAATGAAAGGCAAACAGAAAAAGTGATTAACGCACTACAAGGAGAAACAGTACATGCCAATTAGATGTTTACGCTTTTGCTAATAACTTTAGTCTCCTCTTGTTTGTTTTCATAAGCTCAATCAATTATGACTCACCTGGAACAATGCTGGTTTTGGAGGTAATGGAGCAGATGCTAGGACGGCCACTGCTTTTATCGTCAAACACGGACAGATACTGCCTTTCTGCTTCTGCAGGCGTCTGTGGAAGACTACAAAGAAACAAATGTATTTGCACACATTTTCAAGAGATCTTGACAAAACTCCAAAGCATTGTTTTCATCTTATAAACACACAAGCTAATGAAGTCAATGTTGGTTGTCTGAAAAATAAAATGCAAGCATTGAAAACTCAGTGAGAACTTTTCATGGCAACATTGCTGTATCATTTATACAACTTTCCATGCACTTTTATCTAACTGCAAGGAAAAATGTCCTTCATTATTTCAGGTTATTTCAGTCTAAGAAAAAGCAGATGTAATGCAAATAGGATGAACTGCTTTCAAAACTTGCCAAGACCACAAGTTCATCCTTAGGTTTTAAGCTTGCGTACATATGCAGACAAAAAAGAAAAGGCTTGTAAGTGGACAAAATACCTGTTGGTGAAGGACATGTCAAGGTCATGAGGTGGTGGAGGGTGTAAAGTGAAGTGAGTAGATCGATTCTGAGAGCTGATGGAAATGTTATCTCCCTCTTCTATAAGTCTGAAACTTGTTGGCACCCTCTCTGCTTTCTTCTCCACACTTTGTGTGGCAAAAGAATTCTGGGTACGAAGGTCTGCCAGCTGCCGCTCCAGATTTTCTGTCCTCTTCACTGACTTTTGGTGCTCAGCCTGAAAAGGAAAAGTGGCTTTTCATTAAACTGCTAAAGTTCTTCAGGAAAAAAAACCATCAAAACAATACCTCTCATATGTTGCTTACAGGTTACAACTAGATACATATCACATATAGCTTTTATTCTTGTTCTTTGGTTCCCCTTTGTGTTTTCTGTATTTGATTTTATTCTTCGTTTAGTACGGTTGTTTATTCTTTTATAGTTCGTGTTATTTGCTTGTTTTCCTGTCCCTCATATGCTGTTTCCTTCTTGTTCTTAAGTGCTAAGAGCTTGCTCCTTAGGAGTGTGAGTATGCAATTTAAAAATTTTGCATTTATTATTATATCATCTCAGCCACGATTGGTTTGAATCTTGGTAAACATTCTTTTTAAAATGAAGGATGCTATTTTGTACTTTAAATTTAATGCCAACCAGTTTTGTCATTATACTATGTTATATCCAAAATACTTTGTTGAACCAAATAAATAATTTTTTTCAAATTCTATTCTGTTAGTTTAATGCAAATGTCAGCTCGCTGAAGACAGAATGCATGGTAAGGACATATGAATTAATACAATCCACCATTATGGCGGCACATTAAGTTTGTCTTGAGAATAATAAAGCATGTGAAAACAATAAACACATTGAACCTAGCTAGCCACCACTTTCATCACATGATCTTTGGTCACTCTATTAACACAATAGCAGTCAGAATTATGCAGTACTGCAGTAAATAGCCCAGATTCACTTTGTTAAAGGGATAGCTACATGGTCAATAACAAAATACATGCCAGTCCAAAGCCTGTGTAGTGTGGCATAGCACACACTCCCCAGTTGCTCAGCCTGTTGGGAATGGGTACCAGACTCCATCAAAAGTTTGGGAAAGTAAGGCAACTAGAGAAAAAATATGGAGGAGGGGAAATGTGGAGGGAAAGAGAAGCTAGCCCCACGAAAAGTGTGTTCTCTTAATCAAGATGGGTTGTCACTGTGAACACAAACATTAACAATCAATATGTGCAACCTGGCAAATGAAAGGGTTCAGGATTACCTTTACCTTTTAGTCTAGTGTGTTAGTGAACAGATCAAATGCATGAAAAAGTAAAGTAAAAATGTTTCTTGGTGAATGATGAGTAGTTCTGCAAAGGACACAGCTCTCACTCACCTCCACAAAACATTATACTTGATCTTAACTTTCACGACAGACCAAAACTCATGCACTACATCTTCCTTCTTATGCCAGACTAGAAATGCACAAACTCTCTAAGCTCCCATCATTTCACACTTGCAAAAGAAAATGTAATACCTTCAGCTCTTCTGTCTCTCTTTGCAGCTCGGCAATCTGTTCCACATGAGACTTCTGCTTTTCCTCAAGTGCATATTCAAGTTTTATGATCCTTGTCTGCTTTTCTTCAATGTTCTTTTGCATAACCTTCTCCCTCTCGATGCGTTCGGCACGAAGAATTGTCATCTGTGCCTGCCAAGAAATGTCGATTTATAATGGAATCTGCATCTGCCATAATTTACCAGACTTACACAAGGTTCATACAAATTTGACTAAAAAATTCTGGTTTTGTCCATACTTTTCCTACATCCTCCTTTCACATACTTGTCACAGAAAATATACCGTCATGCAATCACAATTTAAAAATTCATTTGCACAGGGTAGCATTCACAAGTTACACAGCTGAAACAACAAAAGACAGCCTCAATCTGATAATCGGTGGCGAAACTCTCCCGAGAGGACATGCCCATTATAAAATAGATTAGCGGTGACTTTCGAAAATGACTGCTTGTTTGACTCACACAAAATTTAAATATTAATTAGCAAATCATTTACCTCCAGCTCCTGAATTTTGCTTCGATCATGGTCCATCTGAGTGCGGATGCTTCGCTGAGACTCTGCTTCCTCCTTTAAACACCGCTCCAGTTTTGTCAGCTTACTGCGCATCTCCGCTTCCTTCTCTACCACCACCACCTTCAGCTCCTGCTCTTTGCTGGACAACTTTCTGCACAGCTCAGCCTCCCTCCTTGCACCTGCTTCAAGCTCCTCATCTTTCCTGTGCACAACCTGCTGCAGCTCTGCCTCCTTCTCACCAAGTCTTACCATCATCTCTGCCTCCAGCTCAGCCAGTTTTTCTTGCAGCTGGATCTCCTTTTCTTCCAGCAGCCGTTCTTTGGCACCAAGGGAGATTTTCAAGGCTGCAAGCTGATCCTCAAGCAAAGCCCTCTGCCCGAGACGCACCCCTTCTTGCTCTTCTAGGGCAGATGACATCCTTGTTTCGTATTCTGCCCGCTGTTCTGCTAACTCAGACTTGAAAACTTGACGCTGCTTTTGCATGGCATTGTCAAATTCCTCCTGCAAGTTCTTTAGCTGCAGCCGCCAGTACTCTTCTGAATCTGCCAAACTATTTTCTGCATTTTTCTTTTCTTCTGCAATCTCCTTCATCTGCTTGGTAAGTTGATCAACCTTTTTGGTGCTTTCTTCCAGTTTTGTCTGCCAATGAGTTGCTTTTTCTGCTTCCAAGTTTGCTTTTTCTTCCAAGGCAGAAAATCTACTTTCCATACTTTGTTCTTTTTCTGATGAGGCTTGCTGCAACATCTCCAGTTCTTTTTTAACTTGGTCCAACTTATCTTGTAGCCTGCACTTCTCATCTTTGAACTTTATTGAGAGCTGTTCATTTTGCAGCTGCATCTTTTCTTTCATTTCAGTCTCCTCCCCTGCTATGTACTTCTGAAGCTCTGCTATTGTGCTTTGAAGGCCTGCAATCAAAGCATCTTTTTCTTGAATCCTCTCTTCCCAGGCCTTCTTTTCTTTCTCGGCTGATAAGAGAAGGTTGCTGATTCTGGTTTGCAGATGATTCTTTTCTACCTCTGCCATGGAAGCACATGTTTGTTGCTGTTCCAATTTTTGTTGGAGCAAATCCAAACTTTTCTCCATGCTGCTGGATGAGATAAGCTGCTGGGCAAGCTCTTTTTGTTTTGCCTCAAGTAATATCTCCATCTGTTCATTCAAGGACATTAGTTTCTGAATTCGCTCTTGAAGTCTGTCTTGCGTCTCACCCAGATCTAAGCATTTTTCTCTCTCAATGGTGAGATCAGCCTCAAGTGAAGAAATAGTGGATGAGGCATCCTGCAATTTTTGCTCCAAACATCTAAGATGTTGATCTTTTTCTAGTAGCAATGCAAGTGTTTTCTTCTCATCACATTCAGTCTTGTCTTGCTCTGTTTTTAGAGACAAAAGCTCTTCCTGTGTGGGACAATAGTCAATCCATATTATAATCCCATTCCACAATAGATAATAATAGATTATAAAAGTATGAAACAGACAAAATAACATTTTTAACATCTACAATCCATTTCTAAATAGACAGCAATGAGAGATTTTTAAAAAAGATTTCTTCACTAATAATGCTTGCAAGAAACTGAGGCTTTGATCCTTTTTAGTGCACATTAAAGAAACATCATCTGGGAAAAAAATGCTTCCATTGGAAGTCAAATTTAATATAAACGCCCATATTTAATTATCTAAATTTACCACACAGTAAGAACCATGGAATCAATATTTCTTACAAATAAAGTTGGCATCTTTTCCTTCTTGATGTCTCTACTGACATCAGTTTCAGTAACACCGACTTTCAAAAATTGTGTGCCCTACACAGCCCAGACTTAGTTAACGAACATGAATCCCCTTTCCCCCCACAAATGCCATGCATTACTAACCTTCATCTGCTCCATCTTGGCCCTTTCCTTTTCCAAGCAAGCTTCTAGCAGTGACAATCTATGTGTTGTTTCAGCTTCTTTCTCCACAAGTTTTGCATTCATTTCTTTTTCTCTTTCAACTTTTTGTGCTAATTCTGCCTCTTTCTCAGCCAGAACATGTTGAAAATGAATTTCTTTTTTCTCTAATGTGTTCTGCATTTCTGCCAGCTGTTTCTCTAAAACATTTACTTTACTATCTTTTTCTGCCAGAACTGTTTGGAACTCTCCCTCTCCTGCCACTAAATTTTGCAACTCTGATTCCCTTTCTGCCAAGATTTCCTGAATATCTCTCTCTTTCTCTGAATAAATTTTCATCAGCTGTACTTCTCTTTCAGAGAAATTACTCTGTAATGTTCTTTTTAATGCTGTCATTTTTTCTTCACATTCAGCATCTTTATCTTTCAGGATCTTGCATAAGTGCTTCTCTTTCTCTGCTAGTACCTTGCAATCTTCTGCTTCTTTCACAGTAAGCATCTTCAGGTCAGCCTCTAACACAGTCAGCTGCTTCTTTAATTCAGTCTCCATCTGAGTCTGTTTCTGTAAAACTGCCTCATTTTCCGCCAGCTTATTCTGAAGTTCTTTCATGGAATCCTGAAACTGCTTGTTTTGCTCAGTCAACTTTGCAGCAAATTCAGCTTCTTTAAGCATTAAGAGTTTTTGAAATTCCATTTCCTTTTCTGCTGACCTACCTTGGAATTCCTCATCTTTTTTAGTCAACTTTGCTTGCAACTCGTTTTCCTTTTCAAGTAACTTCTGAGAGAGCTCTGCCTCTATGGTGCTCAAATTCTTTTGCAGGGTGCCTTCTTTTTCCATGATCCTCTGATGGAACTCGCACTTTTCCTTCTCTAACATTTGACTCAGTTCTGCATACTTTTCTGCCTCCTGTCTCAGAAGTTTATCTTTCTCTGCAATGATGCTCTGCAGGCCAGACTCCATTTCCTTAATTGCTTTCTGGGAGTCACACTTCTCATTTAACACCAAATTATGCCGTTCCAATGCTTTTTCTGCTTCTTGTACCAGCATTTTGTCTTTTTCTGCAATAATTGTTCGGAATTTGGAATCGCACTCGGAAAGCTTTCTCTGTAATTCGTCTTTCTCTGCCAGAATGCTCTCAAAGTCTTTATTTTTTTCCTCCATCATTTTTTTAAACTCCTCTTTGTTTCCAGCAAGTTTCTCAAATAATTCCTTTTCCTTCTCTTTTAATAGAGACTGCCATGTAGCCTCAGAATCAGAAATTTGCCTTTGAAATTTGATATTTGCATTCTGAAGCTGGCTTTCTTTGTCAGCAATGATCCTGGCACACTCTGTTTCTTTTTCTTCAAGTTTCTGCTGTAGTTCTAATTTCTTTTCTTGTAATGCTGTCTGACACTGTTGTTTTTCTGTCAATGTTAAGTAAAAATTAGATTCCTTTTCTTCCAATATGCTTCTCCACTTGCTTTCCTCTTGTGCTAGAGTCTTTTCAAACTCTGACTCTTTGACAAGGATCATCCTCTGGTTCTCAGCATCCTTCAATGCTAGTACATTCTGGAACTCATCCTCTTTGTTAACCAGCATTTCCTCCAGTTCCTTTTTGTGTTTCTCAGAGAGTACATGCAATTCATTCAACAGTTTCTCTGCAGCATCTTTTCTCTCCTTTTCCACTAAATCACGAATTTCTGTGAGGCTGGCCTGTAGCTGCTCTTTCTCGGCTTCTATCTGCAGCAGGGAGGCTGCATTTTCCCTTAGCCTTTCTTGCAGCAAACTCTCCTTTTCTGCAGCTTTCTCTGCTAACTCTCTCTCTTTTTCTGTCAATATTAAGTGAAAATCGGATTCTTTTTTTTCTAGTATGATTCTCCACTTGCTTTCCTCTTGTGCTAGAGTCTGTTCAAACTCTGACTCTTTGACAAGGATCATCCTCTGGTTCTCAGCATCCTTCAATGCCAGTAGATTCTGGAACTCATCCTCTTTGTTAACCAGCATTTCCTCCAGTTCCTTTTTGTGTTTCTCAGAGAGTACATGCAATTCATTCAACAGTTTCTCTGCAGCATCCTTTCTCTCCTTTTCCACTAAATCACGAATTTCTATGAGGCTGGCCTGTAGCTGCTCTTTCTCGGCCTCTATCTGCAGCAGGGTGGCTGCATTTTCCCTTAGCCTTTCTTGCAGCAAACTCTTCTCTTCTGCAGCTTTCTCTGCTAACTCTCTCTCTTTTTCTGTCAATATTAAGTGAAAATCGGATTCTTTTTTTTCTAGTATGCTTTTCCACTTGCTTTCCTCTTGTGCTAGAGTCTTTTCAAACTCTGACTCTTTGACAAGGATCATCCTCTGGTTCTCAGCATCCTTCAATGCCAGTACATTCTGGAACTCATCCTCTTTGTTAACGAGCGTTTCCTCCAGTTCCTTTTTGTGTTTCTCAGAGAGTACATGCAATTCATTCAACAGTTTCTCTGCAGCATCTTTTCTCTCCTTTTCCACTAAATCACAAATTTCTGTGAGGCTGGCCTGTAGCTGCTCTTTCTCGGCTTCTATCTGCAGCAGGGAGGCTGCATTTTCCCTTAGCCTTTCTTGCAGCAAACTCTCCTTTTCTGCAGCTTTCTCTGCTAACTCTCTCTCTTTTTCTGTCAATATTAAGCAAAAATCGGATTCTTTTTTTTCTAATATGCTTCTCCACTGGCTTTCTTCTTGTGCTAGAGTCTTTTCAAACTCTGACTCTTTGACAAGGATCATCCTCTGGTTCTCAGCATCCTTCAATGCCAGTAGATTCTGGAACTCATCCTCTTTGTTAACCAGCTTTTCCTCCAGTTCCTTTTTGTGTTTCTCAGAGAGTACATGCAATTCATTCAACAGTTTCTCTGCAGCATCCTTTCTCTCCTTTTCCACTAAATCACGAATTTCTGTGAGGTTGGTCTGTAACTGCTCTTTCTCCGCCTCCATCTGCAGCAGGGAGGCTGTATTTTTTTCTGACTTACGCTGCAAAAGATTGAGATGGTCCTCAAGCTGCTTCTTCATTAGCTCCAACTCACAAAGCCTTTGCTACAAGGAATAAAGAAACATGTGACAACATTTTTATCTTAAGGTTTACAGATGTCATCAAACTTCTTTCAGCTCTTATGGAACCATGCAACAGAAATCATTTACTAATTTTTACATGTGAGTTGTAAGATTTCATCCATTTTTTCTGAGTGTATTTCAGATAATTTAAAAAATCTCAACAGGTTCATCTCTTGAAATCTTATTTATTTTCGCTGTAATAAAAATAGTAAATATTAGTTTTAGTTTCGTACCTCAAGATTTTCTTTTTCTTTTGTGGCCTTTTCAAGGTTCTTGACAACAGCTGCATGGGTTACAGGTTCTGTCCAAGTGTTTTTTATAGCATCGAGTTCAGTCTGGAGCTCCCAAACAAGCTTGTCTGTCACCACACTCATGCACTCACCACCACAGACACTGTCATCTCCTATTACAGAGCAAGTATACAAATCTTTAGGACTACTCAAATTTATTAAGCAGCCACACAGATACCAATGGCTCTGCATTAGAATAAGATGGATTAAAATTATTAAGTATCAAGTTATGAAATCATCCATGATATACTAGTGCTTGTAATAACATGTGGGCAAGACATGTATGTGTGATGTCATCCTCTATAGGTATGTGGTAAAACCAAATGCTTGAGATCAAGCAAAAATATAACAAATAAAACACATAGGTACATACAAACTGTAGCAGTAGTAGCTAAGGTCAGTGCTAATTGAAACGGACATCATGGGGAGAATGACATCAGTAGGTATTGCCGTATGTGAAAAAATTATGTTGAAAAAAAAACAGACTTGAAAAAGATGGAAGATAGATCAGAATAAAGAGGCTTTTACCCTTACACAAACCTTTAATTTTCACTTAGTTTTACTCATTCAAAAATAAGAAATAAATAAGAAAAAAATAAAAATTAATTTTATTTAACTATGGATTAACAGTAAAATAGCTTCAAACTGAAAAATGATGAGGTTTTTTTCCACAGTTTGGTCTTCTAAGAATATGTATAATGATCTGCAAAAAAAAAGACAAGTGCTCATTTGAATCTCTCATGCATCAGAAAAGCTGACTATCCTACATATTGTGACTGCGACTTGTAGCAGTATTTCTATATGTCACAGCATGTAGCAGTACACCTGGCCTTTGCTCAGCCAATGATATAGAATGCATGTTTCCTTGGCGCCACCCATCTCTAATCCCAAATGGCTAATCTTTCTATGCTCACCCTGGGAAGCAGGCTCAGCCAATTGGTGCTGCAGTGAGAGGTTGACACTGCGTAGATGTTCCAGTTGCATTTCCATCATCTGGCGATCATGCCATGCCTTTTCTTTCCCACTATGCAGCAATTCCACCTGCTCTTCCAAACTGTTCACACGTGACTGCATATTTTGGTAGCTTTTTTGTGCTTTCTGTGCCTCAGCAAGAGCTAATTCTGACTTGTCAAGCTAAAATGTGATGAATAAAGACATTTAACAATGCTTTATTGCTTTGTGGTCCACAATAAACGTTTTAATTGCTTCTGCTAAAGATTGGATTATATTATCACTTGACTTTATGTATGCTATTTATAAAAGATGTCATCATAATCTATAAAAAGTACAAAAGAACAATAAGGGAGACAATGTCACACTTACTAACATCAAAAACTTTGGTCTCACAAAATTTGGTTAAATTTCTAATTTACATTTTCTTTTAACCCAGTCTTGACACCACTTTTTTACCACTTTAAAAATGTTTTAAAAAACCTCACAAACAGGAAATTTGTAATGATAAGTTACAATTATAATTATTTTTATCCCTGAAACTGTATTTTAAAGACAATTTAAACCTTAAATCCTTGCATTGTTTTTAATATCCCATGCAAAACAGTCAGGGAAAAAATATCCCATCATATTGTTGCCCTGACAATGTTATGGTATAACTCATTGTAACTGATCTTACAGTTATTTACAAAATATGATTTAAGCTGATTATTGCTTTAAGATAACAATAATTATTTTATAATTATTATATGATATAATTTTTACATGATGTTAGAACATCTTTACATCAAACAGTTTCATCATCAAGCTATAGAATGTATAAACACTTGTGTCTCATTAAAAACTAGAAATTATAGATGCTTGTTTCTTCCATTGCACCATTTTCTTTCTTTCAACAGAGTAAATGTATTTGGCTTTCGAACATGGTATTTCCTTCCCTTGTACAATTGATAGTTCTAGAGTACAAAATTCAAGATTGTCACCATCATGTGATCACATGACTGTGTAAATGCTTACCTTTTCCTGGCATTCAGCCAGCTCCTGAGTCACATTCTTGTTTTCTTCTGTTAAAGTCTTACAGTATTGCTGCAAACTCTCCACAAGTGATGCTTGCTGTCGTAGCCTGTGAGTTAAATTGTTTTGAAAGTTATAACAAGAAAAAGAAAATCAGATTACCATTCACTGATGGATGCTTTTAATAATAAAGCAAACAAGTGGAATGGCTTCTGGCTTTCATTGCCCAATGTTCAGAAATTACAAAGCTGAGTGAGTTTTCTGTCCTACCTAAGAATCTTCCATTCTAAAGCAGTTCCCCATTCCATCCAGAAAGCACTAAAGAAGATCACTGTGCCTTTTTTTCCTTAAAACTTTTTATATAATTTAATTTTAAGGTGCTAGTCAGAACATTTCCCTCTCCCTGTCATTTCCGAAATGACTCAGAAAGAGCACACTCAGAATACTAATATTATATGCTGACAATAATATCTCAAATTGTCATGCATATTTTGTCTTGACCAAAACATGTAGGTGAAGAAAAAGAAGTGCACTGTGGCTTAGCAGATAAATAATCTTCAACATCATACTCTTCTATGTCACGTTCCATTTCCATGTTGGATGACTGTAGCATTCCCAGGTCATCTAGACGGTCTTGAAGAGATCTCATCCTTTGTAATTGCTGCTCAAGTTCTGCTATACGATGATCTGGTGTATAGACACACAGACCACCATGTAAATGTATTTCAGGGATAAATTCAGTCTTTAAAAATAGCTAATGAAGAGAAACCTAGCACTTCATCTTGGCGTATGCTTGGCCACTTTAAGCTGATGAAGATTTTATTTAAGCAGATGAAAAAAAGTGGTAGCATTAATTATACCCATGTAACAAGCAAGTGGTAACTTAGAACAAAGAACAGATTGCACTCAATGAAATCCTGCAAAAAAACAACAAACACAAAAAACTTTACTGAAAAGCAGCTTTCTTCTAACCTTTCTTCTCCAGCTGAGCTGTAGTTTCCTGTAAATCTAATTCCAGCTCATCGCGTAAGTGTGACTCAGTGCGCAATGTATGTTGGGCTTTCTTTAATGCTTCAGTTTTTTCTCTGAGCTGTCGCTGCCAACAAAGCTTATAAAAATAAGCTTCAACAGTAAACAACAGACTGACAAGAATGAAACTAAGATTGATGAAAACTAATTATTTTGTCTTCTTGCTGTTTTTTTTTTTTTAATATAACAGTTAGCCATAGCTTATGGCACACAATGAAGAAATCAAAGTGATGTGTGATGAGAATGATGAAGTCTTTTGCTTGTGCAGAGTGTCATGTGAGCCATTATCTTTCCCACCACATACTGTTTGCAAATTAGACAGCATAAATGACAGATAG
This sequence comes from Pomacea canaliculata, assembly GCF_003073045.1. Classification (NCBI taxonomy): domain Eukaryota; kingdom Metazoa; phylum Mollusca; class Gastropoda; order Architaenioglossa; family Ampullariidae; genus Pomacea; species Pomacea canaliculata. The sequence continues at coordinate 28,985,722 of NC_037592.1, forward strand.
ACAAGATAAAAGACAAGTACAAAGTTCTACCTAAAAACCACTTTTCAAAATTACAAACTTCACCTATAAATAAGGATACCCATTTGAGTACTTATCGTCACAAACCCAGTGTTCCCCTACCCAAGAAACAAGCTTAAAAATACCTCTTCAAAAGGCGTATCATTTTTATCATAGGAAGAAAAAGAAGGAATGTAGGGTGTAAGCAAATGAAAATAAAAATAAAAATAAAACAGAGAAGGTCAAAATTAAATATGGTACAATACCAACAGAGTATTTTTAACAAATAGAAGGATCCTTACAGTCACAAGCCCAATTACTCCACTTTATCCCAGATAACTTTAAAAAAAAAAAAAAATTTGTATTTATTCATATTATCAGATAGCTCATGTTGCCAGCATTAACACTGGCTGATATATGCAGTGCATACCTCAAGTTTTTGCCTTTGTTCCTTTTCTCGTCGTAGCATCTGCATGAAAACATAATATTTATACTGAAAGCATTGAAGGTAAACATTAATACCATTTAGCTCCAAGCTCTCTCAAAGAACCCTATGTTAAAAAGCAAAAATCTGATGTCACATTCTTCAAAGATATTAAGTATGCATAATAGTAAATATTCTCTCATCACTAACTTTCTTGGCCAACACAGGGGAGTTGATGAGTTCCTCAAGTGGTGTGGCCGGAGAAGAAAGAGATGCCAGTCTGAGAGGTGAGGCATGATAACTGGTGTTCACTTGCAGAGGACTGCTGCACACTGCTGCCACTGGCCACACAAACACCTGTGGTAAGCTAAGTACACACTGATCCACTCTCGCTTGTCCCTGTTACATGCCCACTGAGCCCTGCTCATGATCCTTCCCCAAGCTAAATAAAATAACTTTAAATTATTCCCCCACCCCCTACAAAATATCAACTGAACTGCCTTGCTTCATTGAAAATACTTTTTTTTTAAAAAATATAGTCAAGGCTGCATCTCACTAGATGAAAAAAAAAAAGTAGTAACAAAGACTGTATGAAAGCCTATGTCTTAATTGTATCACAAACCATGCACAGATTCCAGACTGACCTGATTCCAGGCTGCCTGTCACTGTATCTTGACAAAGACACACTCTTTTTAATTCAAATACCTAAGATTTCTCTGTAAAATCACATGCACGAGTCTAGGTATTATCAGTTCGTTTAAATTGTTCTGTTGAAGCCCCAAGACTTTTTTCTGTTTCATTTCTTTACCTATTGCTTTTGACAGTTTGGTATTAAAACCTGTTTCTGCTCCTATCTGTTAATTTTTATTTTTCAGATCTATTTCAGGGGTTCACAAAATGGTGTCCTTGATCTTAGTGGCAACAAGATATAATTTTTAGGGGTGCAACAAAAAGTGGCTTGTGTCTTATAGTGACGAGTCAAAAATTGTTACTCAAGGGTAGTAAGTGGTTGTGTTGCATAGATAACAATTTTATTGTTTATTTAATCAAAAGGAGATAATACAGAAATGAACATACAATAAAAGTAAGTAACCAATTGCCAAAGTATTGCTTTATAAAATTATCATGCAACATCTATTTCTAATTGTGACTAACTTTACTGTTCACAACTTTTTCTGAATGCATTAGAATCCAGCTACTCTACTGATATATCTGCGTACCTTGTGAATCAAGTTAAAAGTTTATTTTTTAAAATTCAGTTAGTTTACTATAGTCTTAAACGTACTTCCAAAATTAAAATTGTGGTAATACTATTTTCAGAGGGTGTGAAAATTAATCAGACATTACCAAGAGGCATGAGACATAGAAAAGGTTGGGAACCACTGATCTCTTTTAAAAGTTCATCAGAAAGACAATGATGAGAACATATTTTAATTTTAACCGACTACTCAAATCCTGGTCATAAAAGCTGACCCAGCCATTATATTCCGATTTTAATACAGCTAAGGGCTCTGATCTCAAAAAGTTTTATGTACTTCACTTATTTTGTTGTTTCACATTGATATTTAAGTGTACATCTGTATTGTCTAGAGTTTAGCAGAAAGGGGAGAGAGTTGTATTTTTAGCTATTTATTTCTATTTGTGAAGAAAAGTCATCAAAGATTTAGTGAAAAGAAAAAACTCTTAATGTAAGATAAGTACCAGAGTGTTCATGAAAGACTTTGGCAAAATCAGGTGGAAGTGAGAAAGTAGGGTCATCGGGTCGAACGACTGATTCTATCAGGCGACGCACATCCCAGTGCAGAGAAGGATCAATAGTCATGGCCCTGTCAAGGATTGCCACATTCTTCTCTTGAATACCAGCAGAGAGCAGCAGCAGCAAAACCTATCGCACAGCACCAATGTTTTACATAATAGTTTCACAAGTACTTGCAGACACATACCAAACAAAAAAGCTGCAATTCTAGAGTGCTGAAAGACATTGCAGATCTACCCATCAAAAATGAAGAACGAAGCAAAACAGAAAACTTTGCACAGCTGAGGCCATCCATGTACAAGTCTTTTCTTACTTAGATATTATTTGCTTTCTCCATCAAGCAGGCCCATTATTTTTCACCCAAGGTGCCATTACTTTTTTCCTCTAGATGAAAGAAAACCCTACCTATAGAGAATATATAGTTTAGATTATCTGCTATAGCCATGTAGCCAAGGGTTTGAAAAAGAAACAGTTCTTTCAATAGCATGGCAATAAACAGGTTAGAGCATATATTCTTGTCCGGAGAAATAACTCAAAAATGTTACAGAATTGAAAAACATTACTTTTGCAGCTTCCTCTTCATAACTGCTTTCTCCATGTGTTGCAGCAATCACGTTTTCAAAGTTGATCAATCGACCATCACTGAAGTCAATGTTGTAAAAATCTACCACAAAATTTGACATGCAAAGTGTAAATATGTTCGTCACAGTAGGTAAATAAAGGTCCATGCTGTTTGTGTTCTCAAGACATCACTATCTGGATTCAAGCTTTTAAAATAATAAAGGCATTCATTTGACTTGCTTGGAATCTACTGCATATGTAATAAACATGATAAATAATAACACAAAGCTACTAACCAAAAGTAAAACTTGTATCTCATCACTGAATCTTGTATTGCCAACCCAGCTATTCATCATACCCCCACCCTTTATTTTAATTTTAGTTTTATGTTTAATCTCATTGATTTTGTCAGCATGGTAACCTCTATCAAACAGTAAACAAAAATCTTCCCTGATAATACAGGCTAGCTGATAACTTGGAGAATTTTGCTAATTTGAAAAACTTACCTTCCAAATATTTCTGCACAGCATCAACACGTTCTCTGCATGTAGAAAATGGCTGACTGGCAACTCCATGGTCTCTGAAAATTCACACCATGAAAGCAGTTATGAAGAATATTTTTCTTCAAATATTTCTTCTCCAACAAATGTTTTATGATTTGTTCATGTTAAAATCTTAAAATTCTTAAAATTCACGATTTCAAACTCCCTGCCTGGTACATTTCTGACCCTGATATAAACATACTGGGGTGTTACTTTTCAGGAAAAGTATACATCTATAAGCTATCATGACATCAAAAATCTGTCTTACTTATATTAGTATCATATTTTCATGCATATAAAACTGAGTTATTGATATTAGGTAATAACGAAATATCAACATCTTTCATCCCAAGCTTATCAGTCCATAGAAATGTTCGCTTGAATCAAAGGGGGGTAGGATTCAATCTATTACACCAGTCAGAAACTGGAGCTTCTTCATTTGTGCTGTCCTGGCTGGACTATCCAACTTCCTGTTTGTTGAGCTTCCCAACAATCTGCTTTGAGAAGTTTCAAAGAGCCCACAACCTCGCTGCCCACATTGTCCTATGTAAGCACAAATTCAATCATGGGATGCTATTCCTACATAAGCTGCACTGGTTGCCTTTTCCTGCCCCCTCGACTACAAGCTGACCTAACTCTGCTACCATTGTCTCTATGACCATGCTCAGAGTTATTAACATCTTATCAGCTAAGTCTCTCCAATCTGCCAGGGCTTCTGCTTATGCAAAAAATTGCATACAGTACGCATTAAAAGTTCGGAGGACCCCTTCAATTTTCGTCAATGGGTCCCATTCAAATTTGGGCGAAGAACAGGGACCCCTTAAAAATCTGAAGAAGGGGTCCCTGGGACCCCAAAGAATTTAGCCTTAGCAGAAGCCCTGATCTGCTCATTCTGATCTCCTACATGTGCAAGGCATCAGACAGGATAAGTTCAGGCGCCGTTCTTTTTCTTTCTCTGGCCCCAGTCTCTGGAATGCTTTGCCATGGTCAACGCATGTACTAACTTTGATGCTTTAAAGCCTGACTGTAACATCCATCTTTTTCATGAATACCTTAAATAGCAGGTGGTTTCATTTTATCTTTTGTCATACTTTCCTCACCTGTATGTATGTGTATCTGTTTGTTTGTTAGCGTTTTGTTTCCTTTTTTTGTGTCTGCTGTATGTGACAGAGATATTGAAAAAACGATTGGTTATGTCAAAGCACACTGAGCTGCTGACAGCAGGGAAATGCAATAGAGAAATGCTTTTATTATTATAATACCAATTTTCATGTTTGGTATATCACATAATCAATGTTTTAATCCACCTAAATTCTTTTTCTGTTCCCCTAGGTAAATGTTCTTAATGTGATTTTGGAGTTCTTTTACATGACTTATGCCCATTTCTATGTGATGAGAAACACTGGCATGATGAGACCAACACTCTCACTTCAGATGTTCAAAGAAGTGCTGAATTTTACTTAATTTTAGTAGACTTATTTATATATATATATATAAACACATAAAAATAAATGTGCTGTTACTCACAAATGATGCAACACCTGAATGTAGCTGTCGCCATCATTAATCAGCTCAGTCAATGTCTTGCTTCCTTTAATATTTGTTAGTCCCCTTACCTGCAAAAAGTGAGGAAATATGATCAGTAGTTTAAATAGAAGACAGCCTAATCCCTCTTTTCTAATCACAAGTTTTATGGCCAAATTAAATGACAAGGGCATAGCAGCATAACTAGAAAACTTGCAAGGAAGCATGAGCCTTACCAAAGCAGTTAAAAAAAAGGTCTGGTTCAAAAATGAAGAGGATGATTAGAATTGTAGCAAACTACAAGGAAATGGACAGCCAAATGGTTAGTGCAATGGTGTTCAAACCAAGAGGCATGCCAGTCCAACACCCATTTGACAAAAAACATTCCCCTGTTGACCCAGGGTAGGGAGACAGGTACCCAACAGCCGGGTCAACTGGGTAACATTTTGTGTCAAGTAGATGTTGAAATGGCATGCTTCTAGGGAAAGGCTTGAGTATGGTAAGGCAGAATGGCAAGGAGATGAGCACCACCTTCACATAAAGCTCACCCCAGAGAAAAGTGAAGTCTTTAAAGGGATCAAGGCTTGTGATAAGGCTGTGGTGACGGTCAAACATTTCAAACATATATTTAGGTACAATTACAGAGAACCAGAGCAATACAGGAGAAATAAATGATTCATTTCTCACTTAATTACCACTTAATAGTAATATTTCGGTTGCCGATGTTCATAAAAATCGAAAAAAATTCCAGTGAAATCGACCCTTGTGTCCTTCCGCCAAGTAACCACGATAGCTTCCCGAGATGGTCAAGCAGACGAGCCTGCTTGTAACGTCAGTCAGAGACGGACAGAAAGTGTCAGTGATCATTTCTAGGATTTGAACTAGTGATCGGTGGTGTCTCGTGAGTTTATTTAGGTTTTAAAGTGAACTTTTCAAAGCACAGTTTTAAAAATTATAGAAAACAGTCTGTTTCACTTGGTAAGCAGTCTTGGTCTATGTCATAAGGTCATGTGACAGAGAACGAGACTTTGTCTAAGTAAACGAAAGAGTCCTATGTAATTTCTCTTATTAAACACAACATGGTACAAAACCTTCAACTTCATATGGATGAACAGACACGAAAATAGACAAGATTTAAGTGGATCCTACTCTTTACGAGATTCTAAGCAGTTTTATTTTGCCTTTAGAATCCCTTTAATACCTCTCTGTCCATTGACTTAAAGAAAAAAATTGGTCAAGGCTTTGGTAGCTATTCACTTACCCATTCAATAAGTGCTCTTGATTTTTGCACATTCATTGTGCTCAAAAGGAACTGCTAATCAACCTGGAAAATAATAACATTAAGTACAATTTTGTTCAGTTTTCCAACAAAATCTTTATAATTTTACCTGGAAAGAAATGAAAAAAAATTGCATGCCTTGCAAATTTTCAAACGATCTATAACTGGTGTATGAGTGAAAAAAAGTTATAAACAATTTGCTGAAGATGACATGACACTTGACATGCAAAAATCATGACATAACTCATATCCTGAACTTATGGATGTCGGCAGTATAAACTCTAATTATGTCATCATTTATTAGTTACAAGTAAATGACTGGGCTATTTTTGTTTTGTTTAGTTTATTAAAGGATTCTAAAGACTATCTTCTCAATCATTGAATCAGTATCATGGGTACCGTTTTTACTTTTAGCATGAATCAATACTCCTAATATTTATAAAACATATCCAATCATTAACTAGGTCTATGTTTAAAAAGTACTTAATGGTTTTACTGAAATTGTTGCTTAGTCTTTAGTCTGTGTTTACATTTATTTTACATAGTGACAGTCGTGAGAAGCGACACAAAATGAAGGATGACAGACTGCAAACAACTTTTTTTTCAAAATAATGAAAGGGTGATTTATTAACAAATAGAAATGTTTTCAAAAAATTAAAATATTTCATGTCTATATGTTTGAGTGAACTACATCAAATTATAAGGGTTAGAATTGTTAGCATTAAATGGATATGACCGACTTTCCGCCATGTAACATCAAATCAAAGATTAGAAAGATTTCAGCTATACCAGTTTTTCGTGTTTGGTCCACTACACTTGTGTCAAGTTGTAATAATGTTATTTAGACACGACATCACATATATTCAGGAGTCTAATTATTACGATTCTAAAAGCCATTGCTTACCTTTCAACAAAGTACAGAACATAAACATTGTCTTAACACTTTAAATTTGAGCGCGTGACCTCGTTTTAACCAATCTTAGCGGAAGGACCCGAACACCCCGAGTGTCCATCCCGATTTCTTCCGGAACGGCAATAACCGAACGGAAAATTCCGTATTTAGATTTCGGTTAAATCCGTCAAGACAACCGTTGTCCACAGTAACAAGCATGGCAGAGTAAGATGTTTCGTTACCTTTGCTATTACATTCATTTAAACGTATTTTAAATAAATTTAAAATGACCGTCTTACAATGTAAGCCGTTCTTTTAAATATTTGAACAGTTGTTTAGAACTGCTGGTACTTTACCTGTTTCTTCTGATTATAATTCACCGTCGGTTTAATTTTTAAAACATTGTTACTCATTCTTGACTCTGTCGCAGATTCGGTGTGTGTCATTCTATAGGTTGTTGTTGTCCATTAATGGAGTGCTGTAGCAGATTTTTAAAAATAATTATTTTAGAATACAAGAAAGCGAAACATTCGACACAATATTCGTTTCCATTTTTAGAGGAAAGTAATCATGCACGCTAAAGAACTGCAGCTTTATTTTAAAAAAAAAAAGAAAAAAAAGGTATTGTTGCATCTGATGTAATTCAAAACGCTTGTATCATTCACGTACAATTTAAATCTGTTTGGCAGTGCCTTTGTATAAATATTGCCTAGCTGTATATGTAAGAAAACTTAGTGGTTGTTTACATTGCAATAATAATAATAATCTATCGTGCGCAGATGGGTGGAATTATCCCGAGCCCTTAAAAAACAGTAAGATTAATTAATGTTTACATTTTTGTTGGTGTATTTCATTTTATTCACTTATTTCAATTTTTTGTTTTGTTTTCTTTCTGTTTTCAGGGTTGCAAACTAACACATTTTAAAACTCATTTTCCCTCAGAACTGCAATTATTTCCAGACATTTAGAAAACTTTTTTTTTAGCTACAACTGTTTATAGTTAGCTTTATTATAAAGACATCATTACTACACCATTCATAAACTTATCAACTTGGGCCGGTCATTTCGCCCCAGTCGTATGTCTATTTCGTCCCAAGTAAGACGTACCATTTCTTCCCAACACCAAAAAGTCAAATCATCCCAAGCCCAAAAGATGAATAAATCATCAAATCAGTCTTAAGCAAATGTTCGTGTTGAATTTATTATTTTTAACTTGGTTTTTGTTTGCTCCAGGTCAGATGCAGAAAATCTACGTAAAAGAACACAAGAGAATTTAAAAAATGTTACTCAAAGAGATGCACACATTGTGGCACCTCTTGATTATTCATTCTTTGGCTTGTCAACAGTGGAGGGTAAGTTTAGGTTAATAGCTAACAACCTCATTAGTTTAATTTGTTAATGCATCAGTGTAAGTGTTTCGGAAAGGACATGATTTTGTAAATATCAAATTATGTTCTTTTAGCAATGTGATGAAAAACATTTGTAAAAATAAATATTTTCTCGGCAGAAGTACTTATTTTATGTTCAGTTTAGCATCAGTACAGTGTAATGTTTGTAGATAATTCATTACTTTAAAAACTGATATTTTTTCAGTTATTTCATTGTACTTTGATAGTTTCTAAACGGTGGGCAAAGTTTTCTTTTTTGTGGGCCAGTCTTAAAATTCTAAGCTATCCAGAGTCAGAAAAATACCAAAATCCCATGCCACATGACTATGCAGCAAACCTAGTGATAATGGAATGGATAACAAATGAGTAAACAATGGCGCTCACTTACTGAATTTATTGTGTAAAATGAAGCTGTTTAAATTTACTCACAACAAATGTTTAAAGCCAGCCTTTCCCTTGAAGGCAGCTGCCCCTGATGCTCTCTAACAACTCCATCAGACATTTCAGCTAACTTATTTGTTATTTTTGTACCTTGTCTGTGTTGGAATGTTACGGACTGCAGATTTCTATCTGTTGTACTTGATCAATTAAATTTCAATCAATCTACACTGAATAAAAAAATTAAAAACAAGGGGACTTTTCTTTTTGGCAGAAAGGCTGGTCCAAAGATGTCCACCTTGTTCTAAGAATTCAAACTTTAAATCATGTTAAATGTGTTCTGTTTTAAAATAGCTTGTGCTAACTTAATTCTTCAGATGCTGAGACATTGGAGCCTAGAGCTGTAGAAGTCAGCAAAGGGGTTTCACATGCCACATCATCTAGCAAGAGCAAAGGGCGGTGCCTTCGTATGAACAACAACTCTTTAGTTGATATCAAGGGACTGTATAATTTAGTTACCAATCTGTTTCTCATCCCTGACTGGATTGGTTGGATAGACCTGTCCTACAACCAGTTGCCAATTATTGATCCGGTAAGACATCAACTTAAATTTTCTTGGAAAAGCTTTAGCAAATATTAGAGACAATATATTTAATTTTTATAACTTAAAATGTAGGATTTTAAAATGTGTGCATATTATTTCTGTATGTGTAATAACCTAGTTTATGAGTTGGGTTTTTTTCAAAATTTGGTTTCATGTTCATGCCTGTTATGTTTGCTGATCTGTTTCCGTATATGTGTGATGTGCATTTCTTTTGTCAAGTGCATTGACCTTATGTTAAGTAGAGAAAAATAGTATAAATTTTCTTTATTATCGGCAGTAGTAATGGTCACTGGTGCTTGTTGAAATGTTGGTCCTCCAGTTTTCACAGAATATTTTTTTAAAATCAACTAAATGAACAAACATATCTCAGGTGCTCCTGAAGTTTGAGAAACTGGAAATCTTGTATCTTCATGGCAATGCTATCAAAGACATTAAGGAAGTGAACAAATTGGAAGATGCTCGGTCGTTACGCAAACTGACTTTGCATGGCAATGAATTGGAGAATGAGAAGGTCTGTTTCTTTTTATGATGTTTCTGCATACAGTTAGTTATTCCTGATGAATTTCTTTACATATTCTACATTTTGATTGTTCAGATGAAATATAATTGAATTGTGTGCATGATCTTTTATTTTGCTCTTTATTTTTTAGAGATAACACAAAACAGCTTTGTACTTTTTTGATTATTGTGACTTGATTTTTCATTTTCCACAGGCTTTATTTGAGCTTTGAATTTGTATGAAAACAGTAAACCACAACTGATACACAAGTTTAATGCTGTATTTGGTGAGAATCAGAAATCCCCATCCCTACAGGGGTAACTGTTTGAAAATAGAATTCCAAGCTGAGTAACACTAGAGAATAATACCTAGGATGTTAATATACACATAACACTTTCAGAGTCATATCCAGCAGCAGAATGCTTTTTCTGTTCTGATGAGTTTAATCTCCTGTTTTTTTCTATTATTATGACAGGACTATCGCAAGAAAGTCCTGGCAATGCTTCCACAGCTGCGCAGTTTGGACTTCAGCCCTGTCACCAAGGGGGAGAACATCACAGTTCTATGCTGGAAGAAGATAAACTCTCCTAAAAAGAAGAAAGTGATTGCAGAAGACTGATTATTTTGCTAACTTAAATGTCAGTATTTACCTTAACCTTGCATTCATGCTAAAATTATTTTCAAAATGAATCTTTCAGGCCATTGCAGGTGTGATTATGTGTTTTTGGTTTTATATTTTTATTGAGAAGGAATATTTAGATGGATGTAGGTGTGAAATTATTTTTATATTACTTGATTTTTGATCCTAGTTTTCAGAATTTAAGCAGACAACTGTTTTATTTGCAAGAGAAAATCCTTTGAACATTGGAACTACCAAGACTTCATTTTCTATGTCATCACAAAAATAGGCCTAGTAAAATAATAACTTGATGAAGCTCTTGGATGGGGTCTAGTCTAAAGTAAGAAATAAGTCACTCTGTATGTGCTTTTAGCCAACAAGAAGTTTCTGAAAGGCAGCACACTTTTGTGTCAAAACTCAATGTTAGTGTTATGTTTTATTGATCTGTCAGCAGTGTTGAGCTTAAGTGGACGTTTGTCTCAGATCAGCCTTAATATCCTCAGAAGTGCACTCAGATATTCCGACCAAATGAAATGCTCGGGGTTAATTTATTTAAGGTAGCGAGGGATTAAAAAAATGCCAAAATCAACATGTTTGTCATTTATGACACTGCAAAAAAAGATTTTTTATCTTCAACTAGATTTACAGGAGAATGATTCCAGCACGTATGAATAGTCACAAAGACTCGGAAGGCAGTGATGTTAACATGTAATCTCACTTTTTTTAAAAAATGTATTCCCAGCAGGCTTTTCACATATTTTTCAAAAGTTGAGGTACGTAATGATGGTGAAGGTCTGAATTTTAGGTGTAACTGGATATTCTACCTTTTTTTTTTTAGCCCTGGTGATAACTGGGTTGTCATTTTCTATTCTAAAAGAAAAATTATTAATGGAGACAAATTGATTGAGATAAATTAAGCACTGTTCTGTGATCCTGTTGAGGATTGAGTAGAGATGGGTGCAAGTGGGAGAACTCACTGATGTTTGTCACCTTACTTTTTGCAGAGTTTTGAGCTATGTAGTTGGTGTCCATTGTCTTACAATGCCGTTCTCTATGAAACTAAATGCTGTAAAAAAGGAAAGGAATGGATTGTGAATAGGTAATTAAGCTGTTAAAGCAATGGTTGTGACATTAAGTCTTTGAACGAGTAGGTTTAGGAGAGTATGCAGAGCTGGAGGATACAAGTCAGATTATTTAGGTGGATGGGGGAGAAAAGCAGGAATAATTATGCCCATAACCCCAGATCTACAGAGTGGCTTGAGCGTAAAACTATATTGCGGTATTATAATTTCGCAAAGCAACATTTCTGAATAGATGGCTTTAATAGAGCACAAAGTACTTAAGTGCAATTGAGCCTGCTGCAACTAGTAGATGAACATTAAAATTGGTGTAAGAAAAGAGAACTGTGACTCTAAATGAGCAGTCATGTGGTTTTTAGAATATATTATTTAAATGTTATTAAGATTGTGATGAAATTTCTTTTTCTAAGAATTATTATTATGTGTGTCAAAATTATCATTTATCTGCCTGTTATGTGCCAATTATGAAATGCTGGGGTAGGAGGATTATTGTATGTTTGTGTTTTGTTATAGTATACATGCAGCAATGGTACTTTGGGGACAAAATGTATATTTTCTTGGACGAGTCAGTTTCAGCTGTAACTTGTAAATGCATACGATGAGTTTTATCACATACATTTTTTTGTAAAATTTTTTTCTTTGATTGCTTTTGTCCCAGAGAGACCGTGGTGAGCGAAAGTGTGGAATGTGGTGCACAGTGTTTTACTGTGGTATTTCTGTTGCAAAACATGTGACTTAATTTTATGTATTTGAAGTGGGGGTTTTCTAACAGCTCATGGTTGTAAGTCATAAGCATCATTTTGGTGCAGATTTGCACCAATTGATTGACAAGAGCTTGATTGACAAGAGCTTGATTTTTGTAGTGAAAAATAACAAACGGGAGAAACTCCGCTTGCACATATTTCATTCATGCAGAAATGTTGTAGCCTTGGCAGATGTTTTTGTCCTGTCAACAACAATACGCAGCGTTAAACCCAATTAGCAACTTAATTGCAAACATAATAGGTGTGGGTTATTTCCCCAAGCTCCATTATTTTCTGGTAGTGTTGACGATTTACTATTTGTTTACCCAATTTATAAATGCTGTCCATCGTTTCTTCTTGTAGTCACACAATGTGTATTGGTAAATCTTTTCATCCTTATACAGTGATACCTCGTTTCTGGTTTTGGAAGGAACAAATTCGTTCGGGAGGACGTCGAGAACAAAATGATGGAAACTGTAATTCGTTCCAAGCCCAGAAAATTTTACTGGCCTAATTTGTTATTATAATAGTAGAAAACATGAGTCTCAACAAGAAATAATGGGGAAATATAAAGTGTATTTATTAAACTACACACAGTAGACTGTACCTGTACCACCTTTATGGCAGGAGGGATGAATGTGGAGGGAAGGGGGATGGTTTTGTCAACTTTGACGCCATTCAGCTCAACTCGGACGTTCGGATGTTCGAGTTCCAATATTTGTTCTTCCAAGACAAAATTTTCTCGAATTCCTGGTCGATATATTGGTCGAAAGTCAAGGCGTTCGAGAACCGAGGTATCACTGTAGTTTGTGCAAAAAAGATGACATGCTATTACATATCCAGTCTCATATTACACAATGACTCAGTTTATCAGAGTTTGTTTTTATTTGAAGTACAGTGTAGGCCATTTAAGCCGCGGTGATTGGGGTCCGAACTACTTAACCATGGCTTAAATATTTTTTGATAATGCATAAATTACAATAATGAAAAAATAAACGTATTTTTAATTACAATCATTTCTCATGTATTGACTGGCGAGTCGCATTTTGAAAGTAGTGATGTAATCAACACCTGTCTCTAGTGTTTGAGAGGCCATGTCCAGGTCCCTACGATCCATAGTGTAAAAAAATTGGGATCCAGGCATTCGGGACTTAATTACCCTACACAGTACATTCTGAGAATGCTGCAGTTAATGAAGCCAAAAAGTTTGCAGATTCACAGATTCTTTTTGTCCCGAGGCAGACGTTTATTATTAACATTATAATAGTGTTTTTCCTTCTTTTTTTTAAAGTAAGCAGCAAGACGATTTATTTCTGTAAAATATTTGTTAATTATGTGCTGTTTTTAATTTACATTTGTCATATTGCCAGTTGAACCAGTACCAATGACCTTAAATTTTCTTTTAATTTTAAAGTCTTGATGTTGCTATAATTCAAATAAGCTTTGCATGTTCCTTTCCTCACGATTTCCATTATAATAGTAGTCACTCTGCGGCACATCATGATAATGAAACCAGTAACACGAAACAATACTTTTGCTAGCATGGCTAAAATGGCTGGAAGACAAGTTGTGCGCTTATTTATAGGACTAGTCCTCTGCCGCCGCCATTTGCAGCTTTACAACAACTGCTTGCGTCAGCAAGCGCATCGTGATGACGTAATTGCGATAACATCATAGCTGGTGCAGTGACTCAATAGTAGGTTGTCGGTCTATCGCCACAAAAGCAGGTCTGCAGCAAGAAGTGACCCAAACCACAAAGTAGTGAGACCCAATGCCGCTCTTTATCGAACCATCGTCGTCGCTACATCAGTCATTGCGTAGTAAGATAAACTATTATTTCTTACCCTACTAGCGTCTTAGAAATTGAAAACGACTTGGGTGAACGTAAGACACATGATTCGTGATCACCGCTGACAATCGTCTTTCCAGACGAATGCTCCCAACACTTCGATTATTTTAATAATTAGTCAGTGCCACGGTTTTTTTTTTATTATTATTATTGTTATTATTATTTTAAAGGTATTTGAAGGAACAGCAGTTTTACCATTTCCGGCCGATTCTTCGGGATTCACACAGATCTGGGTTCGAATCAAACCGCGTCAGGGTTTTTTTTTCCCCCTTAGAATTCGCCAGGATTAACCAGACTACGTGTATAGTCGATCTGTTTCGATCTCGATGTAGAAAGCTTGAATAGTGACAATTTATCTTGATTTATGCATTGATAAAGGGGAAATACCTGTTGTTGGGAGCTGAAAGGAGCTAAGTATATACATTTTTCTTGTGCAGTTTTTCCCCGAAGTCGTACATCCAGCTATTCTGTTTAGTGACGCTAAGAGATTTGTTCGGCAGAGTGAAAACTATGATCGACAGTGTCTAAGTTGCAAAGACCTAACAGATGATACATAGCGCTTGTTAATGAATATTTACTTAACTTTGTTATTTTCAGACAGCTTCATCAGCACCAGAATAGTTATTCTTTACAAGTATGATTATTGTTCCCACTCCACAGTGCAAGGTCCTTCAGCAAACTCCCCTCGAAGTCGGTCCTCTGTACAATGTCACATGGTATACAGAAGCAAACATTTAGCTCGTGTTTCTGCTGAATTTCTTATTTCGCGCAAGCTTTTGGGAAATGTTGGAGCTTTATTTTTCTTAGTTTTGTTTTTGCTTTGTTTTTGTTTTTTTCTTGTTTGGTTGGGGTTGTTTTCCTCGCCAATGTCTTTAAACTCTGCCTTACTTGTCTTAAAAGCTATTTTCATCAGAAGTTAAATGGCAGCTGAACTGAACATGTTTTGCAGAAGGTCAGAACTGCACATTCTCCAGGATTGCAGAAATAAATGGCCACTCTGAGCTGAACAGCAGTTTACAAAGTGAGACCAAATTCTGCCTTTATGGCTGCTGCGTGGGAAACTGCTGCTACCCAGAGCATTTCTCGTCCATGCAAGTATATTGATAATGACTGACATTTGTAATAATGTGGTAAGCATGTTAGCAACAACAGCAGCTAAAGAGGAAAACGACGATGATAGTACGAATGTAAAAAAAATAAATAATAATAATAATAAAATTACATGCACAAACAGGCATGTTCAGGATATAAACATATTTTACGAGAAACTAAAAGTCAGTTTCGTACTTGCTCATGCCTCACAGTTCATATCTTCGGATGTTCGTGTACTGGGAAGTAAAGCAATCGAACAGAAAATGCTTCATTAGAACAAACAAAACTTGCAAATGCAAGTTAAAACCCCGAGTGGTAAGAAGTTAAACGTAACCGTTTGGTATCTCCCTTCTTTGCAGAATGTGGATTTCTCTCACCATCTTCGGAACAGCGGCGGTTTTGTCGGCTGTTGTCGTCAGTCTTTTCTACTTATGCTGGATGAAGCGCCAAAAGCCGAGAGTTGTCATGGTGACCACTGCGGGGTCCGGTGAGCATTTTCAGATATCTACGCAGGAGATTGTCGAAGTACTGAATAAGCGTCACAGGTCACAGCCGAGATCAGAGAACAAAGATCAACTGCTTTGTTCTTTGATCTTTTCCCTGCTTAAGTCGTTTCTTCTTCTTCCTGGCTCTTTGGGTTTTTCTTTATTTTTATTTTTTTTCTTCCTTCCTGTCTCTCTCTCCCCCCTTCTGTTTCATTCTTTTTAAAATGTGCTCATATTCTTTCTTCAAATTTAGTAGCGTGTAGCAAGAGTGACGTGTTGTCTAGGATTTCTCTCGCGAGCTCTTTCAAGCGAAGTCCCATCACCAGTTGGTATCTGCTGGCAGAACAACTTCTGATCATGGTGACTTTTTGTCCTATCTCTTAGGCACTGCAACCCATGTATCTGTAATGCTTGCGGAACTGCCACTGATCAAACATAGTGTACGACCTTTACCTACACAAAATGAATGAATGTTCCTGGGGCGGTAGTTATAAAGCGAGGGTAAGTCTTTACCCTGGGGCAACAAGCGTCTAGTTTCCAAAATTATAAATTGGTGTCCAGATCCCGCAGACGTTTTACCCATGGAACCGCAGTTATAATGAGATGTAAAAGTTGCCCTTGGGTAAAATAATTGTAGTGCCCACGGGGTCTGGACATTTCTTTTGAACTTCGGAAACAAGACGCTTTTCCTTGAGTTCCCTGCTTTGCCATGAGAAAAATACTCTCACTTCATAACTACGGCACTTTGGAAGATTTATGGTTAGACAAAAGGTATTGATCTGCATAGAAGACAAACAGACAAACACATATGCACATCACCACACTCTACTTTGTTTGCAACTGCTTCTTTCCCTTTTCCATTCATAGCGCTCCTCCTCATCATCATCATTATTTAGTTTTTATTATCTCTGATTCAAGGGTTAAGGGGTTCCTTACAACGAGGGCTGCACCAGAATTCCACCTATTGCCCATGCCATCTGTCTCTGTCCACCGGTTACACGCCATCTGCCCCCGGAGGACTTTCCCCACTCTCTTCAGCATCCGCATACCTGCCCATGTCGCCAGCCAACTATACACAACCCTTCGTCGCAACATACCAGCTGAACCCACTCGTTGACCTGTCCAGGCCGCCCGTTCTTGGCGCTTACCCCCTTGCTACGTCCGTCGCTTACCCGCACGGAGGTCCGGTGCACGTCGATGCCAATCTGCTGCC
The DNA here is from genome assembly GCF_003073045.1 of Pomacea canaliculata. Lineage (NCBI taxonomy): Eukaryota > Metazoa > Mollusca > Gastropoda > Architaenioglossa > Ampullariidae > Pomacea > Pomacea canaliculata. Next base: position 29,002,646 of record NC_037592.1, read on the forward strand.
TCCTAGCTATGCGCAACATGAAGCCGGGGACGGGTGCGCAGAGCAAACTGCCAGAGAAACCCCTTCTGTTCCGCAGCCGCCTGCCTCTGCTCGTTAACAATGCTGACAGAAGAGTGCCGTCAAGATCACAAACAAAAAAGTTCGAACAACACAGTTGCTCAATCTGGAGTCAACTATAACCATACTCCGGAAAACAGGAAGGACAATGGTGAGCCATGTTAGAATAGGGTTAGAATGAGACGATCTTATCTTGTTCAGCGCGTGCGCACACACACACTGTGACAAAACGTTATCTACTTTCGAGCTCTGTTTGAAAGTCAACTAGAGAAAAGAATGTTAGTCACAGTACTAAATATGTAAATTGGGTAATGTATTGAAAATAGCATTTCTGGTGGGCTCATCGACAGCATTACAAAGAAAAAAATAACTGCTTTCTATTTTCTTTTGTTTGCACATTAAGTGTTGCTTTCTGCTTGTCCGATATGTGACACTTACGTACTTTACTTTATTGCAAACTTTCGTCAACGACTTCCTTAGCATTCGTTTATATTAAATTTCACTACTAAGTCCACAAATATATGGATAATATGTAATAAAGTATCTATATTTGCGAATGCGTCTTATTGCTGCAAGAGAAAAAACATGGTCCAGGCGAAAGGCAGGCTGGTCAGTTGAATGGAATAATTATTCAATACTAATGTATTCTGTGTGTGGTGGTGGTGGTGGTGGTGGTAGAGGGTTGGTTTAACACTTGCAGCTGCAGAAAGAGCAAGTCCCTCCAGTTGTGATAGGCTTGTGCAAGGGCTAGTAACTTTTGCGTTTGCTGCCATCTTTTCAAACAATAATAAACCTTTAACCATTAATTTATAAGTTCTCGTCATCGTATTAAGGCTCGAAACTTCACTGTCCTTGTTTCTTGCTGTACAAAGAAAAGATTATTCTGTCCGTTCTAGTGAACTTGCCAAAAACCCTGAGGCTTTCATGTCATACTGAAAATCTAGAATCCTGACGTCAATGCACATGCAAGCAGTGGGAAAACCTCTCAGGCGAGTGTAATGTTACGAGAGTATAAATTATTTCTCCAAAAATCACTCATCGCTGAAAACAAAAACCGCAGGCCATCCCTGCTCCCAACTCACTGCTTTGCGCCCTAAGACTGCCAGGGGCCTGATGGGGCATTTATATAGAGTGTTACGTGGGACAGTCTATGCAGGGGCTTCCTAACTAGGGCAATAACGCCACCCAGCCTTATAGCCTGACATTCACTTCGCCGTAGCCATATGCCGCGTTGACGTGGCCGCCGTTGTCCTTATCCGTGACTACGTGGTCCAGCTTGTCGCTACCATCATTGAGATGAGCGTAACGCCCAGTGTGGTTCTCGCGTTTTGCAGGTCCCCACGAGGGTTGAGGCCTGAAGCAGCCGGGCTGCAGAAAAACAATAATGGCACGTTGGTCCTGACCAGTATTATTATTGCATTAGTATATTACTGTGTTAGTTGTCAACGCAGAAATACTTTGGTGACATTACTGTGTTGTCAACGCAGAAATACTTTGGTGACATTACTGTGTTAGTGTGTCAATGCAGGAATGCATCATCAACAAACAGAGACAAGAGACTTAGTTTACAGCAGAGAAAAGTTCTACTCACTACGCCGTAGCGGATCATCTGCACGGCGCCCACGATAAGGATAGCGAGGAGTGGCAGTGACACCATCATCCACCCCAGGCCTTGGGCGAAGTCTTCAAATACATACTTGCCATAGTAAGCCTTGCTGTAGCGAACAGCACCGCTGATGATGATGAACTGTATAAAAATAAACAGCATGCTTAGTGCCAAATAAAACAGAAAAGAAAGAATGAATGACAAAAGAGAGGAAAGAAGAAACAAGAAAAATAAGAGACAAAAATTCTGTCATATTTACCAAAGTTACTACTGGATATTGTGTTAAGAAGTATATTTGGTGGGTGAAGACTTGTTACTGTCGCCAATCGACATGATGCCGAACTATTCCGGAAAAAAAGAATTTATTTCCGTTACTCCTATACATGAAATCGCTCCCTTGGGAGCACTAACAATAGTGTATGCTAAATCCTTTTTTATTGCATAACTTCTATATCTTCTTGACCACAGATTCGTGTGTGTGTGTACATCGCCTTGTCTGTACAGCTGCTAGATCGCATTGACTCTTTCCCTGTACATCTCTTTGCCTGTACATCTCTTTGCCTGTACATCTGCGAGATCGCCTTATCTGTACAGCTACTCAATCGCCTTGCCTGTAAACCGTTTGTTATCGAAGCCTAAGTCTGTATAAATCAGCGAAGTGATGAACAAGAAGAAGGCAACAACTTCGGTGAGACTTACGACAATGGCAGCTGGCGTGATTACGAGCCAGGTGGCTAGCCAGTAGTAGTTCGGTTTGAATCCAACCATCATTTCTATGTCCATGCTAAAGTTTTTGAAACCTGTCACCAAAATTATTATCATCAGCAGCAGAAGCATCTGGCTCTATATCATCATATCTTTCTGTATCCGTTACCATCAATTGAGCGTAACTCTTTTTTTTTCATTTGCCTTTATAAAGAATTAATCTCGGCGAACAAGTCAATAGCTGAAATAGAAATAAAAGTCCTGAGTTTTTTTCTATCATTTGTTTTTGGATCTACTATCTATATTTCAGCTCTCTTTAGAATTACACGGTCAAATCCATTGTTCAATTATTACAGTTATCCTGTTGTAAATGACATAAACATTCAGCTTGAGATGTAAAGGTGCAGATGTAGCAGTAGCCTACAAAAACCACGCGCTGACCAACTTACCATAGACATACATTAGACAGATCAGTTCGCTCAAGGCCACGATCATGAGGTTGTAGCTGCCACTATACCAGTCCATCAGTGTCAGAACGTATATACCTCCCTGGGGACAGAAACCACAGCTCCCTTGCCTTACTCTGCCATATTTGCACGAAAACAGTTACCTATTGAGTTTTGTGTCTCATTATCAGTATTGAAAAACAATAAGCAGCAAAATAAAACAGAAGAAAAGCCGAGAAAGTAAGTGATATGCAAACATAGAAATGGAGAAGCTTTATATCTACCTCTGTTGTTTGAGGAATTCCGAGGAGGAAACCCAGTAGACACAGAACGAATGTGAATAAAGTCTTGCGTTTGCGCAGTACTGAAGGAAACAGGTCAGAGATACCACTAATCACAGTTTCCATCATGGCGAACTGAAAAAAGAATCAAAGACAAAGGATAAATGCAAAACCGACGACAGGAATTATCCATATTGCAGATGTTTTACGGGAGAAGTATATATATCGTACTTTACTCAAAGATCAGGTGGGAACTGTGGCATTCTCCATTTCATAAGTACTAGAAAACTTCTCGCTTGATGCATCTGCCAATGCAGTCGATGGTTGATGACTGTGTACTAAAGTTTACATCAGTCAATGTGACCTATGTCGCTTTAGTAGAAGCAAAAACAAAGAGAAGAAGAGAGTAGAGCAGAGAAAGAAATGGGAAGAGACGAAAGAAAATATTTTGTTTACGCGCACAAAGACAGTAAAGAAGAGAAAGAAATAGTAAGGGACTAAAAGACAGTGGAATCAGAATCACTTTATTGAATAGGCCATCGCCCCGTTTCAAGGGGGAGCATAACAAAATTATTAACAGAAATTGTACAGAAGCCAATTGGATTATCAACACGACGACATATACGTTTAAAGTCACACTGTGCTGTTTACAATTACAGAAGATATACCAAGTAGCATGTGGTGCCTGATGCATGGACTAAAACCATTATCCAGCCCTTGCTGAAGAATGGTGATGTTAATCAACCAGATAATCACAGTGGTATTTCTCTTTTAAATAACTACAGTAAAATGTATAGTTCTATTCTCAAGAAACCTATCAATGACTGGAATACTTACTCTAATCAGTCTCATGGAACATAAAAAAGCAGTTGTTTAGAGGAGAGATAGAAGAGAGACTCACCTGGCTGTCCAGGCCGAGGGTCAGAATCATAAAGAAGAAGAGAAAACTCCACAGAGACATTGCTGGCAGCTTGGTGATACCTTCAGGGTAGGCGACGAATGCCAGGCCAGGACCTGAAGCAATATGTGTGTGTGTGGCTGAATCTGGTAATACGCGCACAACATGACAAAGTATCCACAAGTGCATGCAAATAAAAATCGAGAGGGTTTAACCAAATTTCATGCATTGTTAGCAATTGCGGTAAAAAGGAAGGTCTGACTTTTGTTCTCTCGCTCACTCTCATTCTTTGTCCAACCTGTTTAAAATCACATTCTCATCTACCATTCATGTCACGTCCCTACCAACACTACCACTGTCCCACCCTCACAACTAACCACCTTTCCATGAGCCCTATGCTGAAGCCTGATCACAGCAAATACTTTACTACAGAAACACGCCTTTTGTCAATCCATTTTCGTTTTTTTTTTTTCCTCCTTCACCTTCGTTTCTTTAATGTCTTTAGTTTTTACCTTTACCTTCTGTTTATGTGTATGGATTTTTGGACAATGGCAACTGAAACAAATTAGAGTGTGATAGAGAGGAAAAGATATGCTGAGAGTGTAGGAAGGACATGAAGAAAAGAGAGATAAAACAGAAAAAGCTCACAAGTTATGTAGTTAGGGGAAGACTTTTATTTTTACTCGTTAGCATCAACTTGAACTTTCAATGTCAAGTACCAGTTAAGAGGAAAAATTACCTGAATCGGCCACTTCTTCAATTTTCCGATTGGACACATAGGCCATGTGGCCTAGCATCGAAAAAATTGCGAACCCAGCGTACACAGACGTGCTGCAGTTGATAACAGCGACGAGGATAGCATCTCTGCAACAACAGGTTGGTGGTTATGTCTGCTGTGGAAAGACCCCGTAGTAGGTGTCGACCGCTGCCTATAATATTGTTGCTGATAGCTTGAATAATACCTTTGGTTTGAGCACTTAAAATTAGATTACAGCTCTTGCTATATACTGCTGTTATGTTTACTATAGAGTATCGTTACAGCTTTTACAATAGATTGTTCGCAATGTTTTAGGTACATAGACACAGGGAGAGACGTGTTCACGAGTTTACGCCGGCAGAAAACCAACCTGTAGCAGTTGTTTTTAAACTTGTTGTAGCTGGCCATGGTCAGAAGACCGCCGAAACCAATACCCAGAGAATAGAAGATTTGTGTGGCTGCGTCTCCCCAAGCCTGAAATTAGACTGTTACCAAATAAAGGAAACGTCACCCACGTCTGTAGTGAACTGGTACAAACACTCTTATGCAGGCACATTTAAAACACCGGCGATTGACATCTTTATCTCAACACCTACATGAAATCGACTTATTTTAAAATATGTAATCATTATTTTAATGGACCAGTGTCAAGCAAGCCACCGAGAACAAATCAATCATCGATCACGTGTGACGTTTCCTTGACGTCTCCTTGTCAAAGGGTAGTCGCTGTCGTTAACGAAGTCTCTCACCTTCATGTCTGCCAGCTTTTCCCATTTGGGCACGACGTAGAACAGGACTCCTTCCATGTAGCCATCCAGAGTAAGGCCTCTCACCAACAACACCGTCAAGATAACGTAAGGGAATGTGGCCGTAAAATATACGACCTATCACAGGTACCAGAACCACATACATCAAAGCTAAGTAAAGTCTGTGAATGATGACAGAACTAAAATAAAATTATTTTAAATACAGATGAACGATTAATTAAACGCTTCACAAGCGCTTGCGATTTTAAAATATTTAGTTTCTCCTTATCCAGAGGTACAAATGGCTGCAAAAAAGATAAAGGGATTTAAAACTGGCGTTGCAATAGTCTTTGCCACAGAAAGGTCAAGATTCATATAATAAAGTTTACATCCTCTCACGAAGACGCTTTTCATATGATTTATATTATCTTACCTTCCCTGACGACTTGATGCCTTTCATGAGGCAGACGAAAACAAGGATCCAAGCCAGGGCCAGGGTCAGTACGTTCTTTAGGCTGATTGAGCCCAACCTTTCTATGGAGGAGTTGCCGATTCGGAGGATGAAATGACTGTTACAGATGACAGCCAGGTACAACAAAAACTACAACAATTAGGGCCTACGTCGAGCATTATCTTTAAACTTTTTGTTAGTTAAGGTACTTACTAGTCCACATCTTCCTCTCTCCCATCACTCCATCTTTCAAATATTTTTTTAACGGCTTTGACTTTTTCTTAAGTAACTGGACACAGGAGATTGATTACTTCTGATTGATACCGCTTTAACGTGGAGTGACAACTAGGTGTTGATATCTTAGAGTAATCTATGAACATAAGCTATCTTAAAAAGTTTGGTTTTCGTTTTCCTTAACATTTTACAACGCTGACACACGTATGATTAAGGTAATGAAAACGCGTGTAAAGTAAATGTTTCTCTGAATTCACAGCTGTGCTTGCTGTTAGCTGTTACTGTCCGTATTCCGCAGGTGGAAGTGACCATAACTTTCAGCAGGTTAATGGACAATTAAATACAAGGTGCAGAAAAAAAGACACGAAGGCTCATGAAAGCCACTGCAGCTTGCTTGCACCGGCGGTGTGACCGGTGCATAGGTAGACAAACCTCCAAAAGTCGCCAGCAGGACTTGTGAAGATCTTTTTGCACTCTCCGAAAAGGCTGCTCGTGACGACCGTGGAGTTCAGGTCACTGAAGGAGAAGTTGCTACCAGGGTAGAAGGGAAATAACTCCCGAAGCACATGGCTAAAATTTTCGTGGGTTATTTTCTCTTGGATGCACTGCATGTTGTACACGTCTTCTGCAAAGTAAAGATCAGTTGTTGTTGTTTTTTTTTTTTTTTCAAAGTATTGTCTACAGAGTTACAGTCAATTGATGACTATACAGGTATTAGATCGATGCTGGTATTTATCATTAATAAGTTTTCCACAGACATAATCAGCCGAAACTACGAAAAATATTTAATTGCAGATTACACGTCCACGTCCTTTAGAAAAGGTAAGCAAAGATAATTCCTCATGATGTTAAGAATAAGAAAAGAGAAATACTGGGAAAGCCACTGTCTTGTTAAACACTTCTGCCGATTTCATTTTAGCAAGACTTTAATGTTATTGCAATGACTTTCTAGAATCAGTTATTACCTTTTTCGATGTTAACACACTTACCCTTGAAATTTTTAAATTTTTATGCGTTTAAAAAATTAACTTCGTCTGATAACATAAAATAGGCTATATGCTACTATCGATGTAAGACTCTTTACTTGTGATATTGTAGAGCACTTTCACCGGAGGCGTTAGTAAAATCCGGATACGACCGATCACGACAGGAATCAGTCGCCCAGAATCCCTTGCAGTTGGCCCAGGGGAGGTCGTCGTCCAAGTACACGAAAGAGACGAACATGTAATAGATGGCATAGGCGATGATAACGTTGTAGTAGATGCAGACGACTGCGCTGATGATCACCATGGCCAGGCCAGTACCTGACGAGAAATAGAATAAGTGTCGTCGATAGAAAGACTTCCGTTTTAGTAATGGGTTTCGCGTTTTGCTATATTGAAGCAGCGCTCCAAGAAAAGATTGAGTTGGCACATGCATTGCTCAGCTAGAAGAACCATAAAAAATCGGAAAAAACTAAATAACATGTTGCTGAAAGTCCACTTTGACTAAATTGCACTCCTTGTGTAAATATTAGACAACACAAATTCATTTTCGTTCAGACTCTTATGTGTTAACGAACGCATATGTGCATGTATGCGCCATGCACACACACGCACGCACTCACGCGCATGCATACACATGCAGCATTCATCGGCGATGTATGTACCAGCAAAGAAGGGACTCATCTGCCAGGTAGTGATGGGCCCTTGTGAGGTAAACTGCCCCAGCGCCATCTCGACGAAGAAGAGTGGAAGGCCACTGATGGCCAGCATGATGATGTACGGAAACAGAAAGGTTGCTGCAGGCATACAAGCAAAGCCTTCAGGTCACCAATCTGCAAATCTTTGTAAATGTCGCCAAGGTAAAAGGAACAAAATTTAAATCCACACTAGTGGCTTTGCATGCACACGAAATCGGAAGGTCCAAATATTATGTCGTACAAAGACTATTTTCTCTACGGTCATATTTGCTGGACAGTTCCATGGTAACTTAATTCTGAAGGTGAGTGAGTCACTAACATATCTTAATATAACACCATTCTAGGGTTCCGAATTTCTTTGTGCATACAGACCGAGAGATGTTCACACTTCCAGGACTAATCAGTAAGTTGCTAGGCTTTCTGAAAAGACTTATGATCAATCTAAAATAGTGTCCAGGGCTCCATGACTTTGTCTCCACCTGTCTTTGTCAAATAGTCAAGCATAACACTGTTATCGATTTATTCAATTAACGAGACAACGAACACAATAACAACAACAAAAATCTAATATCACAATACCACACTAAGACTCGCCAAAGCGCTACCTACCTCCTCCATTTCTATAGGCAAGGTAAGGGAAGCGCCACACGTTGCCCAGACCCACGGCAAACCCTACGCTGGACAGCACAAAGTCGAGCTGCCGGCTCCAGTTTCCTCTTTCTACAACCTGAAACAAGTCGAAAAACAAGGAAAGATATGCCTTGGATTCGTGATGGGCAGCACGGTTGATTGCTCCATCTCCACTTCATTATTTCAAGAATGGTTTTAGTTTTAAGCTCAGATGCCTAAGATAGGGTGGATTGGGTTACATAATCTGTTTCTCCAATGCCACTTCATATCGTTGATTCATGCGAACAAGTAATTTTACCAAACAGAACAGCTATGATTTATATAGATGTGTGTGTGAGAGAGAGAGAGACTACTAAAAATATCTTCTTCCTTTCTTTACCACGAGTTAATTTCTTTCTTTCTCTTTGTAACCAATTTTCCAAGATTGTTTTAAAATCATATGTCTTTGCGATTTCTAACGATTAAAAGTGCATTAATTAAACTAGTTTATCTGAAAGTGTGTCTGCTGGCAATAGGAAATGTATCATTGCTGTGACATGGAAACGTCTTTTCGTCAATAATTTTCACATGTTAACAACAGAAGAGTTACTGCCATGCATTATTTCTCTTTTTACTCCAACCCTTCTACTCTTTCTTTGCTTTGTTTGAACCTAAATGAGTTTTCTACACATGCTCTCTCAAGTGTGTGAGCGTGCCCAGATTTAACATCAGTCAGTACAAACCTGACTAACATTTCGCTACTGCATTTGTAATGTTGTGCCAGGCTCGACTGTCCGGAGGACAACAAACTGCCGCTAAAATATGTTAATATATATGTTTGTACTTGATGTCACGGATGTTTATCGATGTCATTGTACACATGATGTCACTGATGCTTAGGGAGGTAATTATATGCACACATCTTTGCTACACATGAACATTCGTGTCCGTTATTTCTTCATGTTCAGAAATGAAGCTGCAGTTTATAATCGTGAGGTTTTTTTTCTGGGGCCAGGTGTACAGGACGCAGGCGCTAGCTAAACGGTTAACTCCAAGCAATCACACATTTTGCAAAATAGAAGTCCTCTGAAGAGGACTACTTTCCAGTAACCATATAATTAAGGTCTAGGAAAGTTGAGCATATGATCCAAGACTGTCCCGTTCACTCTTTTCAATGCCTGTTTTAATGCGCCGCTTCGCTTCGAAAGGGGAGTAGAGGGGAGTATAAAAAATTAAAACCATAACAGAAGCAGCTTTGGGTGATTTAATTGTGTCCTGGTACTATGCGTAGCTCCATATATTACTTGAAGGCACAATGCTGCCATTAAAATGGCCTTTTTTCTTGTGAAGACAAAGTGTCGCTATCAGTAAAACGCGTGGGTCATGTTCAACGTGGGGATATCAAGTGTTAAAAAATGTGTAAATAAACATGTCTAGAAAGTAAACAGAAAACTCTCATGGGATGCAGTATTCTCTGTCCTCTATTCTGCTTGTCTGTGCATCCATCTCCCTTTTTACCCCCACCTCTATGTCCCTTGAAAACTACCCACATCAAGACCAGTCATTATATTGCTAGCTTATAATAGCAATTCATTGATGTGTAGCCTACAAAATACAGCAAACAAATTAATGTTTCCTTTGATTCGACTCATTTTCTCGCCTTCTTTTACTTCTGCTCGTCTTTCTTCTCATCATTCCCCCAAACACACCACTGGTTCCTATTCCCTCTTTGACTATCGCAACACAAATAAAAAAAAAAAAATCCTCAGTCACTGCCTTTCTGCTGTGGTGTACAAACAGTAGCTTTGTTTGACGATCACAAAAGCGTTTTAGGAAGAACTATAATAGTAACAGCTTTGCCGCGCCTCAGTAATGGCTACAGAAAGAGAAAACATGCAGACGATCGGTCGTAAAAACACTTTGGGAATTTTCCATTTGACATGCCGCACTTTGAAGTGACTTTCAGATTATGAACGAAACGGATCTCTTCTACTTATATCTGGATAATATTATTCTCGCTGGTATCTCACTCCCCAGTCCCGAATACTAAGTACACAAACAGATTCTCAGTTTACTTCATGTTGTTAGACGCAGTTCAAAACAGCACAAACCATCTTCACCTCGATCTGGTCTCCATACAACTTCCCTCCCTACTCAGCTTCGAAATACGAGTGACTCACACTTTCTCCCTTGCCATAAGCAGAAATTAAAAAAAATTGCTTTGGGTGTCATTTTCGATCAGAGTTTGATTTTTCATCAGCCTCGGTACCTCTCCGAACTCTCTCCCATCTACACACCCGTGCGACCTCTTCGCTCTTCTGACACCAAGCTTCTGCGAGTGCCACTAAGATGTATGGACAGAGGTCTTCCTCCTAGCAAATCCATCAACTTTTACAGATTACCCGTCATTCTTCGTCACTCTGATTCTCTTACCACCTTTAAGTCTAAAGACACATCTTTTCAGAACGACGACCTCACTGTGACCCTGTCCTGACCCTGAGCGTGCATATGTCTGTTTTTACTTTGTGTGTGAGAAGTGAGCATGTCTGTTATATGCCAATATATGTGCTATGATTTGTCTAATTGTGATTTATATAATGAGCTCTGAGCAAGAGTTTTGGAAAGGCACTTTATCAATCCTTATTATCATCATTGTTTGTGGACACGCTTATGCTGTCAAAACCTCAGCCAGTGGGGCAGTTGGGACGATGTGTTAATTAGTCTACAAATGTGATGTCACGGTTTTGACTAATTTATGTGCATGATAATGTAGCAGCTTTGGGGAACTAGTCTCTTGCACTGAGCTTCACCTAGTCATTATGAAAAAAATTGTAACATCGCCCTACTACAGAGGTGACAGTTGGAAGTTTTCTCTTAGCTAACTGGAAGTATATCAGTGACCACAACAGGATTTTTATTCTAACATTGCTCGTATCTGAGCATACACGAAGGTAGCCATGAAAGTACCCTCTGAAAATCGCGCGTGGAAAGGTTTCAACACTCATAGTCTGGTCATACAATGTCCATATATCTATGAAATCTTTGGAGTCGTTTTATGCTTAAGTTAAGTGTCATATCCTATTTGATACAGCGGCGAAGAGCTATAGGTGGTTCACTATTTCTATGACACAGCAAGAAATCTTCTATAGTTGATGGGTGACCCACACATTAACATTTTGAGAAGAGCTCCTAACCCTTATCCCAGCAAATAAGACGGTCAAAAGAAAGGTACGCGCTGTTTTCACTATTTGCTGGCTAAATCAGTCTTATTGCATCTTTCAATAGTGCATGTTTCAATAATAAAAAGTAAGTATAAAACCTGCAATAAAGAGTTCATAAAAAATATAAAAACTTCAGCTTAACGCAGCAATTACCTACTGAGGTCGTCACTTAAGTTACGGTGTTGTCCCGTCATAAAGTAATTCGGAGATTTCTTATTTTTAAAGTACCTGCTGCTTTTTACAGGAATGTTGGCATGTTGATTCTGAATATCCTGACTTGCTCAAGTAAGTACACCTTTGTGGGTTATCCTACCCCTCCCTGCCAGCAGACGTCAACGAACCGAGGCGCCGTTTAATTCGGCCGCCATTGCTCTAACAACTGTTTTGCACTTAAGTGGGAGGTTCATTATGTGCTGTGTGTGAATGCAATCTGAACCGCAGTTGACATAGCTAATATTTCCTTCCTCCCCAACCACTTTCTTTTGTGTGCACGTTGGTGTGACAAAGACAGGTGAGTCAGGAAAACAATGTAAAAACAAGATCTCAGTCCTCAGTATGAAAAAAAAAAAGAGAAAAGGTACACTCTTACCTTTCCTCCCATCAGAAAAGACTTTCTCAAAAGCTATTTTCCGTGGAAATTCTATGGAAGTGGCCGGTGGGTTGAATCTTCATACAGCGGCAGCGAAAGGATGTGTCAGTGGTTTGTGCTAGTACCTGTGTTTTTATATTTTGCTGCCGGTGATCCTTGACCTACAGCGGCGGCCGGATGAAAAGAGCTGAAAACGTCACCGTACTTACTCAGGTAAAACCTACTAGCATATACTGTGTGTCCAGCAGCTTGAAGGCGTAAAAGCAACTGTGGGAGTTCTTACCGTATTGCTGTGAGTAAAGTAGTTCCATGTATATATACTTCTAACATCATTATCCAAAAATAACCGATATGAAGATCATAAACAATTATGTCTGGAAGATGCAAACATTAGATAATCTAAGAGATAACTGCCATTTATGCATTTAATGAGTGAATGAAACCTATCTTTACTCATTCTCTCTCTCTACTAAATATCACAGAAGTGACTTAGCAAAATGATTTAATATGACCTATCCCCCCATTTATCCCTGTGTGCATTCAACCCTCCATCCTCGCCCAACCCTTTTAATTCACTCTCCCACTCCTTTCAATTACCCATTCATCCCTAGGACGAAAACAGCTCATAAACAGTTATGACGGTTTGCTGGTACATGTCTTCGTGAGGGGATAAGTAAGAAGAGGTCCACCCGAGACACAGCAGATGACAAAGCTGTCACATTTGTGTCCAGTTCACATTACTGCATTTAATTCACTGGACTCTTCCTCCTTTTCTCTTCATTGAATGAGCGTGCTGTGCATGGACTCCAAGAAAACATGACTATAGTAAACGATTTTTAAATTTGCTTAAACAACATGCTGTCTGTTTTCTTGAAGTTTTCGATTAGATTTTGCTGTTCTGTAAATTTATTTCATTTAGCATTGCACTCGATACCTCGATAAGAAGGAAGGTTGTTCATTGCTTATTATTTTTTTTACGAGTAGTACTTTTTTCCAACACCAGTACCTACAGGGAGTTTCCACCAGGTAATATTTATCTACTTCGAAACTTGAGCTACATAAACAATATCTATACAAGAGTCAATAAAATTGTGACAAAGAGCTCTCACATGCATGGATGAGTCGGTCAGTAAGTGAACACATAAATACCTTTTTTACTTATTCTCTCTTGCTGTTTTCTGTTCTTGGCATGTTTCCAATACATGCATTTATATGTTTATGTTTATTGGGCAATAAAATCAGGGTCTCCATGGACCAGAGCGAGCAAACATTTTTTGGCTATAACATAAACAACATGTACTGAAATACACATGCAAACAAAATCTCCTTTTCTTTAGCCCTCGAATCACAGGTTAACAGGTTATGCTGTTTAACAAGGCGCAGGATTACAGACGATTACCACTCCTCAATTTTTTATGCAGGTGTGTATGTGTTGCCTGTTGAGCCGCTAACATAATCAGTCCAGACCGCGACTGTAGTCAGTTTGATATGTAAAGATATCTGGAGGCATTTTGTTTTCGTTTTACTCAACCCTTGTTTTTATTTTGATGGAGTCCCATGTCTTCTTTTTGCACTCCTTGTCACGTCCTGGAGGCTCCTGTCTGTCTTGCCTTTATGTTACCTACTGGGTTGTAGTGACATCAAGCTATTCCTAGTTCGGATATGACCCGGAACACGCGAAACGTAGAGGACACGGATTCCTGGGGTTATTTACTTGAGAAAAACAAAGAAGAAAAAAAGCAGTAAACCTAAAGGGAGGAACGTCAGGCACACTGTACTCTGGTTGTTTGCATGATGGGACAAACAGCCAGGTCCTCATGTTATTTCTTTATGGAGAGAATACTCGGATCTTTACCTCTTTACAGTTACTTTCTCGAAGGTATACCCCTGGATTCTCTACAGTATACAGCATTAGACGATATTTTGATTAAAGTGCACAACAAGAAATCCTGTTGCAGAGCGTATGCATGGTCTGTCTTAAATCAGTTCGTTAGAAAGATAAACCATGGGCAGACGTGGATAGGCTTTCCATCAAGCACGTGACCTTAGTAGTCAGAGGCGGCGTTAGGAACCGTTAGGAACACGCGGGGCCTGGGGCCGACCATCCGTGGGTAATGGATACGTGTAGATGTGATGCCGGAAGCACTGATTTATATACAGTTAGATAGGCTGGATCAATTTCGCGAAATAACGAATGAATGTAGTGTTTTAAATATTCGTAACCGTTTGTGACAGTACCGGTTTTTTCTTAAAGCGAAATAATATGGTGACAATAACTTAATAAACTGCTTGTTATTATTGTCGGGCTTAACGTGAAGACATGGGTTCAATAATTTGCTTAATTAGAACTTAGAAGTGTTTTCTGAACGTCAATTTTTTTGTCACAACTTGTTTAACACAGCGAGCAATAAGTCATAAAGATGACCTCGGGGCTAATGCGCGGGGCCCCTTCGAGAGCGGGGCCTGGGGCGGCCGCCCCATTTGCCACCCCCTAACGCCGCCTCTGTTAGTAGTCCAAGTAGAAATTTCAATTCCTACTCTCTGCAGATTACTCAAGTGTGAACTTCTGTCGGGCAAAGATTCCTAAGCACCTAAGAATCTTGCCAATTAATTTCTGGGATATATCAAAGCCTCGGGTAATTCTGAAACTGCCAGGGACATGATTGCAGGGTTCAAGGGAGACAAATTTATGGCACTACAGACGATCGAAACGGCTTTTTGTTTGGGGTTGATTTTCTCCCCTGCAGTGTGTGAGTTCACCTGTGTCTGTGTAAATAAAGCTACTTGGATTTGAAGACAAAATTAGAATTAAAGAAATTCTCATCTTTATGACTGTACGACACTCTAGCCAGGGAGCTATTTGTACTTGAATGGGAGAGTTACTCTTTGATTATAGGTTTCTCATTTCACTCCCAGGCTTGTTCGCATTTGTACATACAAACACACTTCACTATGCAGTATAACTGTTGCTCGATATCTTTACATGTCACCGAAAATGTAAACTCAAGATGAACACTTCTTTGACTTGGTCTAGTCTTTACATTGCAACAATTTACAACACTATGTAGAAGAACAAGACACTGGAAGATCGAAACATCTGATGATAAATACCCTGGGATGATGTAATCACGTAAAAAAGAGTGAGCAGAAAATTTTATAATTTTATTTGCTACTATTGAGAGCTGGGGTATTTATGTACTTGTTTCGAGTCTCACGGACACGCCTCAATCCGTTGATTGTGCTCTGCATGATAATGATCCTGTCGACAACCACTAAGTGTAACGTGCAAACATCACACCTCTGACCTCAGCCTAATTTGTGTCATCTATGCATCTTGTGTCATAAGAATAATCTCACGCACAAGGAAGAATAATTTTTGCATCATCTGTAAGTACATGGTACGAGAGGTCAGAAAGGTGCAGAGTACCTGTCTTGGCTTGCCTAGCGACACCCCAGCACCTGTCCAATTATGCGGGTTATAATGGCAAACGGTCTGTTGGGGAAATCCGATCTGAAAGCTCACGACCTTTGGTGTGAAGGGTTACACTGTGTAGTTAAAAACTTGCGATCTCGGTGTGGCGTGTCGATGCAAAAAGATGTATAAACCACGGCTGTGCGCTTTATTTAAATGCGAAAGAACGTTCGTCAACTTTCATCGTGGAAAACTACTGGCCTACTTGCTGGCTTGGTATAATTTTATTGTTTTTAAATAAATGCAAACATTCTTCTTGGGTGAGAATGTCAATTTGTGCTTTCCTGCCTGTATGTTCACTTGTCTGCTCACGAGAGGGTGCGCGTTTGATTGTGCGTCTGCGCGCGCGCTCACGTGTGCGTTCAAACTTAATTCTGCATGTGTTCATGCCTGCGTAAATAATGGTGCAATATTAAGTGTGTGTGTGTCCACATTTGTGCTTCGAAACATCTTTTTACATGTATGTAAACTAGGAATATAATAGTATGATCGTGTGTATACGTGTATGTGTGCGTGGGCGAGTATGTATATATAGGCTTGAACTCATCTATATTGTGTGCATGTGTACATGCCTGAATTGTATATTAGTGTAATCGTGTTTGTGCTAAACTTTCCGTATGTGTGTATGCCTGCGTGTAGCTAATACACATGTATATTGTGTTTGTTGTGTGTGTGCGCGCATGCAAGTGTATAAATTGTGTATATGCTAGTTATATATATACACATGCGCGTGTCTTTTGTATGTATAAACATCTTTGTGCGTGTGTTAATGTCGGTATAAAAGTGTGTGTGTGTGAGTGTTTATATATGTCCACCAAATGAGAAATTTAGAGTGTGATCTGATTCGTACACAGCATTCCAAGACCTCGCAGCAGATAAGTTCTGGCTTTAATTGCTGTATCACTGGATAAAATAAACACCGAGGCTGTTGTCGGAGCCTCCACAAACACCTCAGGCGTCAGAGCTCGCAAAAAATTATCAGCTGTGGTTTGACTGCAGCCTTTGTCTCTCTTTCTGTCCGCCTACGTGTCTGTCTAAAAACATGCTAATCTGTCTTCTGTATTGTCTGTCTGTCTCTTAGTTACCTTACTCTGTCTCCTATGTAACATACATAACACAACACATGCATTTATTGTACTGAAAAAAAAGCAAGTGCGCGCACGCACGCACGCATGCACACACACACACACACAAATGCAACACTATTCAACCTCTGACATAAACCTTTGTTCTGGAAAACTACAAACGCTCATTTTATTTAGTAAGAGATGATGCTAGTGTTAGAGTATGCTCTCAACGCTTGAGACAAAACAATAGTGGTAAGATAGTGAGTAAGCATTACGTTGAATAAAACGGAAATCTTAAAAAACTAAATAAATAAACAAAGTCAAGAGCTAGTCGCACATGTTTCTAAAACCTAAAACTTTTCTAGCGAAGCATATTTAGAAACTTTTTTTTCTCAAACTAGCTTCTAAGGCCATTACAAGAGTGTACGAAAAATGTGCTTACGACAGCACAAGTTTGGATTAAGTATTTTTTTAAACAATTTAAAAAATGTAACAAGAGTTTGTTTGTTTGTTTGTTTGTTTGTTTTTTGTTTTTGTTTTTTTTTTTTGTTTTTTGTTTTTTTTTTTTTTTTTTTTTGTTTACTGCGTTTCTCTAAAATGAATTATTTGCAAAGAGTTAAAGCCTATATTAGAAATGTGTTATACAGCTGGCCCCAGTTAGTTTTTTTTTATTATTACAAAGGTAGACATTTTTATATTAAAAGAATGCTCATTTCATTTAAGTAGCATTAGAACTGTTATTCCAGACTACTTATCAGAGAATAAATTTTTTTTTTCTTATGATTGGTAAGTCCACTTTTAGCTCTTTTTCCAACATTTGTGTAGATAGCTCCAGAATGAATAGTATGATGATAATAGTGATGGAGTAGAAGCTGTAGAATATCATATAAATAAAATTGCTAGTGAGCAGCCGTTGCTTGTTTGTGGTGATCTTAACAATTTACTGCATTTCTAAGTGATTATTAATATTCTGACAATATGTACAACACGTGAAATACCTCATAGATTTTTCAGGGTCAGATGTCCGTACAAACATTCCATGAATCAGCATCCTATAAACACTTTGGTCAAAAGTTATCAAAATTCTGTATTCCTCTTTCATTCTAAAAGTTCATGGGGTTTTTGTTATTGCTGCTGTTGTTGTTGGTTTCCTTATAAAGGCTAGAAAAAATATGACTATGACCCTACACAGCCGTGATAATTTGTTTTCTTTGTGAGGGGATTTAATAGGAAAACACATTCAAGAAGAATTGACAACTTACTTTGATTCCATAGTGTACAACGAAGATCTGTCACAAAATAATTTTGACTACAGTGTAGAAGTATAAGACTTAAAATGCTAGCAGAGAATAAAGAGCAGAGAAATGTCTCAGTATACAAGACAATCCAATCTCTGATGGTGAAGGTATCTATGAGTTTCATTGCAATTTTTTATGGAAAGACCAAGTACAAACTTCATTTGAATAATGTACATGTACAATAGTGCTTAGAAGAGTGAGAATATGACTCTTTAATTATTTTAATTTCCAAAAAAATAATATGGCAATAACTAATGAGAAGAAGGCGTTAAAAAATCTTGTGAAGAATAGTTGGATTCTGAAGGCATATGGAATTTTTCTGCAGTAAAGCTATCAGAAATATATCACAGCTAATGTAATGACTTCAATAACATATATAGCAATATACATATAGGAACAAAGCAGAGAAGATAACATCTGTTAATAATGCAGATAATCAAATGCCCAAATATTTGTAAGCATGTCAGTGGCTGAGACAGTATGCAAAAGGACCTACGTCAACAAACATCTATAAAAAGCTTTTTTGTAAAAAGTGAATTAATGTACAGTATTTTTTTTAACACGATATAAATAAAGTCAAGCATTTAATTTATTGGTAGGGATTGATAGATAAAGCTAAAGAAACAAATGCCTGTCGAGTGTTGGGGTATCCATTCATACGTGGATGTGCATGTGCTTGAGTCTGTTTTACTTACACTCCTTCTCTCTCTCTCTCTTTTCTCCTGCCTCATTCATTTGTCGAAAGGTTTTCTTTCCACGTACTGTCAGATAAAACCGCCTTTGGATTTGCTATCAGCTAAAGGCCACGTACAATAATATAAATAAGATCCTTTTCAACATGTCAAATGTCAAGTTCGCACTGGCGTCGTATTGTATGACGATATGTCCCATGAAGCAATTGAGCCGCGCTGAAGATAGGTAAAAATTCTTATCACATTTGACATATAAAGTTGTTTTAAAACCCAGTTGTAGTTTACATAAACATTCCTGTCACTTGAAAAAACCTCTGGGACTAAGTCAACCTGACACACCCACAGTAAGCTTCCTTGTCGAGCAGGAAGTCAATTTGTCTTGGGTGCAGTTCATGAAACGTGAGCCACACGTCCGGACTGGAATCCATTTTGAGACTAACAGGCCGGTCTCCATCTTAAACCAATAATGAAGGCGATGCGGCCTTTGGGCTCCAGCTGTTATGCGTCCAAGGTGGGCACACATATTAAGATTAGCGGGGACAAAGGTTATCGGCTTAAATGGGTGATGCGATGACCTTAATTGCATTCTGGGAAGGAGCTATAGCCGGATAATCTAACTGTCCACAAGGGGTTCAACGGAAAAGGACACGTTTCTTTGTGAGCCAGAAGCGTTGCCATCAGAGATGCGGCTGCTGTATTCAGAAGGCGAGTATCCGCGCGGCATGGTGGGATTGCCGTTCATGTGCCTCATCTCTATCTGTGTCGGCTGGGGCTTCTCGCGAGCTCGGTTGAGACGAACGCTGAAGATGGCGACGAAAGCCACGATGAGGGCGGTAATGGCAAGCACTGCGAAAGAGATGATGGCGATCTCCTCCTGTTGGTTCAGACCGCTTTTCGTGTTGGTCGGATCGGTCGTTGATGGTGTCGCGGTTGCTATTATTGTGTCTGAAGAGGGTGTGAGGGTGGTTGGTGTTGCGGAGGAACTATCTGAAGCAGGACTCGTTGCTGTGCCGTTTGTACTTGGGATTCCTGATACAAATTTGCGAACAGCTGTAAATGTCAAACAAGCTTACAGTAACACAAATATTAACACGTCTCTCCCATCCGGTAATTCATCAACTTGCAATTGTTCACATATAGGTTCTTACAGAAAGTAGTAAAGAATTTACAATTTGTCAACATAATTTCTCCTGCTCTTTTTGTGCTTCCTAACTCCATCCCTCTCTTCCTCACTCACTCCCTCACTTTCTCTTTCCATCCTTACACCTTCCCTCTTTAGCCCATCTCCATTCCCTTTTTGCTATCTAGCTGACTCTTTCGAGACTCTATGGATTAAGTCCTGTAAAAAATATAAACATTGACATGTCACGTTAACGAGATTGATTCTCACTTTTCCAGGGCTTTACTGGCACTTAATTTGTTCTTCGATCTGAGTTTATTTATTTATTTACCGGTACTGTCTTCCTTCCGGTATCATCTCTAAATGAAAATAGGCTAGCTTGGATATAATTTCTTACGTTAGCGTTAATTTATAAATGAGATATGGATTTTACCAGTTGTGGTCGTTGGTGAGGTTGAATTTGACGAAGATGTCTCTGTTGATGTCAACGTTGTTGGTGTTGGTGCTGGTGTTGGTGTTTGTGTTGGTGGTAACGTTGATGGAGGTGTTGGTGTAGTTGAACTTCCGTGGACTGCCCTCAGAATCATGATTACACACACCACAGATGTGATACCAATCATCTTTGTAGATAGAGGCGAGGGTTAAGGGACTGGGCCTGACACATGAAGAAAAATAATTAACGATTTCGAAATAAAGTGATCTTGATACAGACTTGAAGCTAGCGTTGCCCATCAAAAATGATGGTACTGAACGGGTACAGACTAAGCCAGGTCATGGCAAGGACAGATTGAGCAGACTCCTATGGGTGAGACACAGGAAATGGCATCAATAGGCTTAATCCCCTACGCACGAAAATCTTTAATGTTAAGAAAAGTTTACCCACGACGAAAAGAAAGATTAAGGTCTTCAAAAATACGAAGGGCTTCGCAAACCAGAAACAGTTTAATGTGGACGGTCCTGGTGCTTATCAATAGCAGGACTTTAAAATGTGGAGAAATATCTGAAGCTCTAAACTGACACCAGTGCAGTTTCTTAATAAAATTTTGAAAAGAAATTAGGTGAAATGAACAATATTATGCATGAAAAAATAAAACTTGTAAAAGCGACAATGGTAAGAAACTCTAAATTGTTTCTTAACTTGTTCATCTGGTCTTAAATATTATTGGCCCAAAAGACACAATTCTAAATAAAGTGGATACTTAGCTGCTTACATTTGTATAAAATGATTAAGAAACAGAACAAAGAAACAGCTCCAATATAGAAGGCGTGTCTTTACTTCTCTTATTAGCTGGTTGAGACATACTGATTAGACTTCCATCCTTTGTAATGACATCATGTCTTTCAGTCCTCTAACAAAAGATATGTCAACAGGTGGAAATGAGTATGCTAATAATGTATTTAAAAGATGTTAGAATAGCCTACAAATGCTGAAGAATTTTTTGTCATTATTCTCTATATAGTTCGGAGGGGAAAGATGACTGTATGCATTAAAAGTTCGCTCTCAGCATACATATTGATGAAAAAGGTAAATGCTTGACCTTTGGTGATTTTAAAGAAAATTATTTTAAACTATACAAAACACTAATTATTTTGCTAATTAATATTATTTTAGACATTATTGGAGGAATCTTAAAAACTTTCATTTCTGATCAGTACAGGCAGTATGAAACAAAACACTTGCAACACATACATAATGGACAAAAATCTGTAAGTTCATATATTTCTTTAAAGTGGGAGTGCCCCGATAGCTGTTAGAAAATGTTTGTTCAGAGCGTCCACAGCGGTAAATATTTCATTATTCTGCATACTTAATATTTATCTGAAGCCAGTCCTTCCAGTGAGTATTAGTTGTAGGCATGCGATACTTATTTACAGATGCCGGCTGCTTTGTAATCTGTAAGGTCAACGTTTAAAACTGTCATTTCTCCTTCCCTACCACTCCACTGATTACTGCTCATCTTCTGTTATCATGTTTTTAGGCCTGCCTCTCTACTTCTGTAGCAAACACTGGCCTTGACACCGCAAAAGAAGACAAATCCAAGCGACAGCCTTTAGTCAAACAAACACTACGTGTAACTGGGAAACAGAACAATTCCTCATTTATGCCGCTAAACACCTTATAAACTGCATGGCTTTCGCTATGTTTCCTTTTTATTTGACAGTAAATAATGATGCTGTTAATGTATTTCTCGTCCCCAATAGCTATGACATAGATGGAAAACAAGACCCAGTGTTTACGTGTACCTACAACAAAGAGAAAAATGTAGTTCTCTCTCTTTCTTTGTGCGCTTGTGCGTGTGTGTATGTGTGTGTTTGTTTTAATCAGCTAGTAGTAAATTAAAAAATAACATAATTTAATCGATTTACTTAGTACTTTGACTGCAGTTTTCTAAGTTAAAACACTGAACGAGATTTTATTTTCAGTGTGCATGTTTGGGGATATTTTTCTGGTTTATGATCCTGTAACTCTGTAAGGTTGAAGCAATAAAAAATCCCTTAAACCCACCCTTTTCAAAAATATACGAAACATATGCGTATCTACTCCATTGAAAAACGAATCACTTACTAAATATAGCTAAATGTTTATCGTCACCAATGTCAGTGGCGATAATTCTCATAATCGAAACCGATCAAGACGTTTTTATCACAAATCCAGCGAGACTGGTAGTGTACAAGGTACTTCACCTAAACCGTTTATCAGCTGATGACCTGGCTCTAAATTAACTCTCCAGCCAGTTGTTTCACTACGTCTCGCAATTTCTCCTCGTTGAGATAATAAAGTTGAATTGAATTGAAGTTTTCACCTCGACTATGTTCCTCATTCAAAGTGGCCATTCCCCGTTGACAAAACAGCTCTCTATATCCATACAATTTATACTTACTTATATAATTTATATATTTATACAATGTATTATTTATTTAAGATAAGATAAGATAAGATAAGATAAGATAAGATAAGATAATACTTTATTAATCCCTAGAGGGCAATTCAGTTGCAGCTCGATTATATATATCAACCCACAGGCAGTCGTGTTGCAGTCAATCATACCAGCTCGATTAAAGTCATACATGATCGCATGCACATCACATTCATAATCCATTCAAAAGTCTGACGGCTGAAGCAACAAAAGACAGCCGCAGTCGGTTTGTCCTGCATGCAGGCATACTATATCGGCGACCTGATGGGAGCTGGACAAGTTCACCGACAGAGCATGCCTGTCATCACGAAGGATGGCAGACACTTTCAGAAGAGTCCTCCTGTTATACAGATCCTGAAGAGAACTCTGGGTGGATCCAACGACTTTGGAGCAGGTGGATACCACACGATGTAGGCTGCTCTTGTCCTTCATCGATAAACTATTATAGAAACAGATGAACGAGAAGGACAGCACGCTCTCAATATGTGATCTGTAGAAAAGCTGAAGAAATTGGGGGGACACAGAGAAAGACCTCAGCTTCCGGAGAAGGAAGAGGCGTTGTTGAGCTTTCTTCACGACAGATTGAGTGTTGACATCCCAGCAAAGTCGCCTATCGAAGATGGTGCCCAGGTATTTAAAAGCAGAAACAATTTCCACCTCCTTGTCATGGATGACACAGACGGGACACGGTGGAGAATTCCGACGGAAATCAAAGACAATCTCTTTCGTCTTACTCACATTAAGTTCTAGAAAGTTGTCATCGCACCAAACAATGAATTCTTCCAAAGCATCACCGTGAGTGTGCACCGGCCCGCTAAGTAGAGACAGCAGTGCAGTGTCATCAGAGAATTTGACAAGATAGTGACCTTCATGACTACTGCGACAACTGTTGGTATACAGGATGAACAGAAACGGGGATAGAACACATCCCTGAGGTGAGCCGGTGCATGTGGTGGTTAAGTCGGAAAAAGTGCCATTGACAAGAACTCGTTGCTGTCTGTCGACCAAAAGTGAATTATCCATGACACTAGCTGATGATCAAGGGAAACTCGTCGAGGAGTCTTCGAGCTAGGATATGTGGCTGGATTAGTGTTAAAGGCCGAAGAGAAATCAGCGAATAATAGTCTAGCATGGGCTTGAGGATTCTCCAGGTGTTTGATTACAGTGTGGAGGATGAACAGTTTAGCATCATCAACACCTCGCTTATTTAATGCCGTTTATAATTATTTCCCCATGAGGAATGCTTTTGACTAGCTCAATCACGCAAAAATTATTATGTTTTACTTGTATGTTTATTTGTTCGTCAATTTTAAATCCCCAGTGCTGATTCATGCAGTACTCGTAGAAGAACACACCCTGAACTAACTAAAACAATCAAAAAGATATAAAGAACACTCCCTTCTCCAAAAATGTAGAAAAAAACCAGGCATTTAAAAAAGTCAAAGAACTGCACCGACAACTTGAGCACACAAACGCATTTGTCTTATCACTTCAATGCAGCCGTTTATCGCAACCGACCAACAGGTACACTATTTAATTGTAAAGGTTATCGGAACAGGTGCAGGTTTTTAAATGATTTTTTTTTTTGGTCCTCTTTTATCTTGGTGAATGAGTTCTGTCCCACAAGTACAAAGCGGTAAAACAACCTACAGTGTCTAACATTGGCAAACAATCCCAGGGCTTAGGTACAATGTAGAAAAAAGAACAAAATATGTGATTTGAGCTTGAAGCGGCCTAGAGACAGAAGGTGACTGTCACTGGAAAAATGGTGGGAGTGAGGTGGGGTGTGAAGAGACCAGATTACAAGGGGAGCTAGGAGTGGAGATATTGTTGAACAAAAGAAAGCGAGAGACTGAATGTTTTACGTCTGAACCAACAGGATAACACTCCGACATCTTCTTGTTGTTTATGACACGACAAAGCAAAGAACAAAACAGGTGTAAGTTTTAATTCTTACCTTTCGATATCAAAACTCTCTCCGTTCGATCAATGATGGCTGTCTTTCATCTCCTACGTGCCACTCCCGTCGTGTAACATGATTACATTTACCAAGGCTGTTCTCTGAGGGAACGAAACCAGTGTGGTCTGATAACGGCTAAAGTCCAATACCCGTTTCTAGTCGCCAGGATCTCGTTTGAATGGCTTCACTCCTCCTCTCGATCTTCCTGGAAAACCAGGTTGTTGCGTCACTGCCTCCCTCGCCTCGCAAGGTGGACAACAAGAAGAATGGGAAGCCAAGGCTTTACATCGCTGTCGTCTTCGTTGACGAACCCGGGACTTTGACCTGCGTGCACTAGGGTCAGGGTGGAGAATGGTCAAGCTAAGTCAGGTTGCTGAACGTTCCAGTAGATTGAGGCCAGTCGGTGACGAAGTATCGTAGAGGTCGGCCGACGACTATACCTCTCGCACGATGTGAAAGCCTTGACAAAGGAATAGCAATGCGTGAGTTTATTTTCCGAGATAAGAACAAAGACTGACTGGCGTCCATCTATCACGAGTGCTTCAACTTCCTGATTGGAAACTGCGCCCACGTGACCAATGGCCGGCTTGTCAAGCTAGATTTTTGTTGGAGGGGATGGTGGCTGGGAGGGAGGTTTGTTATCAATTGCCTTGGGTTTGGCCTCAGCTGACGGTAGCTACCAAGTTGTCTCAAAAGCTGCTAACAGCCGACAATGCGAGACGGATATAAAAGTAGCGGGTAGAAAACCAATAGGGAGCGATGACATTCTTGACACGATATGAAGTGCAGGGAGTGTTATCGAAAGAATGTAATTTCTCCGTTAAATACTGGTGGGTACAAAATTATCTCTATTGCTCGCTGAGAAGAATCAAGCGAAGTAGTGTCAAGACCAGCTAGTAACCTCCCCTTAGAGCACAGATTACGCGTTTGCTCACAGGATGGCGAACTCAGTCTGCATCATTTTTAAATGGGAAAATTCTGATATGATAGTCGTGAAGAGTGAAAGGACAACTGATGCCAGAGTCTGGTATTTTTCCCAGTTCAAAATGTAGGATTTAAATGGCTCATATCTGTACTTCATAAAAGCAGTGAGGTCATCAGGTGAAGACATTACAGATTTACACATGTGTTCAATTACTTGTTTACTCCAAGCACGGACGTGTATAGCTGGGCTGATGTCTGTCAGCCGAGACCAACGTTTAGCCTTTTGCGAAGTTCTCCGCTGTTAGTCTCGGCGAGCCTAAACAAAGAATGTGACAACCGGAAGCTTTGTACACTCCTGCCTCGTTTTAGTAGTTAACTGAAAAAAAAAGTCTGCCAGCAGTCCAGTAATACAAGTTCGTGCTCCAAGCCCGAAGAAAGAAAAGTATTCATGTAAAGTAGAATTTGTAGTCTTCGCCCCCTCCACCTCCACTACACAAGCACCACGCATATTTTTCAGATGTTCCATTCATTTCCATTTCTTTTCTAATGTTACAGAAACTTAAATTGCACCTGTCCTTAATGTTGTCATTCATTTCTTTTGGTGTGTTTGGGAACGGAGCTTGTGAAGTTCAATAATATTAAGCCTTTAAATAAAAATTCAATTGAAAAACTGTTGTGACATATTGAAGCACTGCAAAAAGATAACTAACACAGGGTTCAAGCAGAGTTTAGGGGTCATGATTTTTGACAGATTTTGCTGCTCTGTTTCAATGCTTCTTTGAAAACTATCGGGCTAACTTAAATGTCATGGTTAGTTCTGCAAATATCTGTATAGTCTGTTGTTTTTTTTATTTAGCACTTTTGTGCTTTTTAACACACACACACACTGATTGACAGAGACGCACAGATTTTCATTTACATATAGATGTTTATTAGGCTTTGCTTCTCCTGTCCCTTGTATTGTTTACACACAGAGCAGCAACTCATTATGCTGCAGATCTCCTGGCCAAATCATATATCGTTAGTGCATTTTTATATGTTAAGTTGGTTAAAGTAGCTGTCTATGAAATGTTAAAAGGAGTTTGGAAAGAAATCTAGAATTTAGTTCCCATCTGTATGAACCATACAGTTGATATAAACAAATCCGGGAAACATGTAAAAACAGGATCTGCATGTAAACTCTTATGCACCTCATTACACTTGAGTAATTTGGTAGAAATGACAGTAACTAATGGCAACGTAGCAAGGGATACATACGTGGCACTATATGTTTCAGAGACCAGGAACTCTCACTCCTGTTTTCCTTCTCCCCAGCATCTTCCAAGACCTATCCCTCTTCCCCTCAGAACTGAAGTTACCCATCCCCCATATCCTGTTTACTTATCAACAACACTTCCGTCCCCCCAGCTCACAACCGTTCCCTCCGAAAGAATCTCCTGGGTTAAACTAACCCTTCCAATCCATCACACAGGAACACGACGAGACAATAATAAAAACACATGAAGTTGCTTTGAACCATCTATCATCATTGAGAAGTCTATCAAATGGCGATCCTCCCTGTATTTACTTTTGTGGATTTTGAGAAGGCCTTAGTGTACACAGGGACGTCATCCGGAGGCTGATGGACCAGTGTGGTATCCCCCTAAGCTCATGAACATTATCCAGAGGTTGTACGAAGACTCGCCCTGCCAAATTATCCACAACGGCAAACTCACCATACCTTTCGTAGTGAAGACTGGAAAAAAGACAAGGCTGCATATTATCGTCGACAATCTTCCTGATGGTCATAGACAAGAAGACAACATGACCTATTGACCTATGCGCCTGCTCTCTGAGAATTTTGAAGCAGTCTCGAGCACAAATTCAGATCGTGACAGAGGGATGCTAGAGGCAACTGTGTCATTCCTGGTTTGAACCTTGGAAATCGGGGCGGATCACCGATCCATGTTAATTCCAGTTTCACTTCTTTAACGAGGATAAACGTGTGCTTACAATTACCATTCCCTTGGTTCAATCACGATCTAGAACTGAGGCTTAGGCTGGAAAAAATGATGCAACAGCATGCAATGGAAACCTGTCACAAAGTTATGTTTTGATAGAAATACTAACATATTCTAATATAAATATTTGCTCATACTTTTTGTACCGAAGAAGGCGGGTTAGAGGAAAAGAGATAATTTACTATGATCTGGTCGTACGCCGTGATGACAAAGAGAACAGGAGAGAATGTAATTGCCTCGCGAAGTAAGTTAATTATTTGCATTTAACCCTGAGCTCAAACCTATTTTCCACTAATTGCCAATAATTGTCTTCGGCGGCTTGTCACTTTGTAAACTTTAGTCTTATTGTTATTATCTTCCAGTCGTTATGTCTAAGTAATTATCGTCCCAGATAAAGCGGAAGATCCTAAGAATACATATATTTTGTTAAACACTCAGTACATGCGCAGTGCACACTCACCGGTTGTCAAAGAAGCTCGGAGTGTGTCTCCTATAGTCCCTCAGTGCTGCCGTTGGAAACAATGAAGGAAGAAATGGAGGAAGGATTGCAAAAATTTCCGATGGTGTTTTACTCAGTCATTAAGTTGCATCTAGATGTAAATCATTAAGATCTCAAAATCGAATCGCATTTTTAGTAAAAAGAAATAATACTGTTATTTTAGCCTTCTCTCTCTCTCTCAGATAAACACACGTGTGCACTCTCTCTCTCTCTTGCTATTATGTGTCTATGCCAGGGATATGGGCTATCACCCCTGACTGTTTCAAGAAGCATGGATTGCCACCCTTGGCTATGTGATAGGAATGCATTATAGTGAGCATGACTTATAGAAGGAAGAGCGCATAATATTCATTGGAATCCCTGCAGTTGTTGAGAACTCAGTTTTGCCATTCCCGAGCAAGTCATCGAGGTAGAAAGTTGTGAAGATTTTCTGTGTGAAAGAGACTGGTAATGCGAGTGATTCCTTGCCTAGACAAGGTATTAGATATGCATCAGCAGCAGCAGCAGCAGCAGCAGCAGCAGCAGCAGCAGCAGCATCATGATTGTAATGGTCGGTGAAAGAATAAGGTGGAATCTTAACATTTGGTCGGAGATTTTTTAATTGAGGGAAATTTTTTTTCTGTTGTGACAATGAGTAGATGCGTTTTCGAATTGTATAATCATTGAGTAGTAAGGATTTAAGGAATTACTTGGGGGCAAAGGAAGACGAGAAGAGGGAGGATTATATGAGTTGTAACGTCTAAAGTGTTTGCACAGCCATCACCAGCTGTCAAGGATTATAGGATTTGTTAGTCTAAAGTGTTTGCACCACCTGTCAAGGATTATTAGGAGACGTAACTTCTCCCTCATCAGACGACAGTGTCTAACGGCCAGCCCTAGCTACAGTGGATCGTCGAGAGGACAGCATTGGAGGTACAAACAAGGGAGAGAATCCAAGAGAATGTCAATGCGTGAGGGCGTGTGAGGGTGTGTGAGGGTGTTGGTCAGACACGAACTTCGCTTGAACGTAAGTATGATCTTTTGTTATTCTGTTTGCATTGGAGCACCGGTGTGGAACGTTCGTGTTACCAGTTGCGGTTCCCCACTTGAGAGACTAGAACTTTTGTATGTAGAGCTTTTATGACTTTAAAGGTGAGAGTAACTCATTAAGGGATGTTCTATGCCGGGACTGTTGTTATTCATTAGCTGTTACTGGTATGTTCTTATTGCAGCTTTTTCTTGCCTCCCCTGAAAGATAATCAAAACTCCCGACAACAGAAAACGTGAAGCCCAAGGACAGATCTTTGTGATTTGTTTTGAGATTACGAACACATGTGGGACCCACGTTTTACTGGTGTGCATTGTCCGCGCTGAGTGTCCCAGATGGCACATTAGGGGAGATGCTCAAGGGTGCTCTAGGAGCTATATCATTATTCTTTGTTCTACTTTTCAACAAAATATTTCAACACCGCTCAGTACCCCGAGGCATAGAGAGTTGCTATTTTCATACCACTGATTAAATGTGGTGATTGTGACAACCCGGACAATTACAGGAGTATATCACTTCTTAGGGTCTTAGGTAAAGTATTTTCCCATATTTTAAACAAAAGACTTACAAATTGGGTTGAAGACAACAAGACCATTGTAGAAGAGCGAAGCGGATTCCGACCAGGACGCTCTTCCATTGATAATATTTTTGTGCTTTATTAAGTTGTACTGAAGCACCTGTTGAAAAAGTCTGGAAAGATGTACTTTTGTTCTGTAGATTTTAAGACAGCTTTTTAAACCAAAATCGAAATGTTCTATGGAACGTTCTCCGAACTACAGGAGTCCGTTGTAAAATGATGATGATGTTACAAAGAATTTTACAAAAATGTTAAGTCTTGTATAAGATGTAGAGATACTCTTACGGGGTGGTTTGACTGTCCGGTAGGAGTCAGACAAGGGTGTATCCCAGCGGTTCTCAACCTTTTACTTGTGGCGCCCCCCTGACGAACACCGGTACGTCCGCGACCCCCCTTAGCCAGCTAGGTCGGTGGAAGAGGTGGGGGGGGAGCCTTAGCTAACCTCGAACGCCGAGTCGAGGAAATCAACAACGGAAGAACAAAGTTCGTATCTGCAAGAAGTATAACTGTTAATGAAATTTTACTAAAGCAAATTCTGTGGTGCTAATAAATATTATTTTATTGGACACTCACTTTGATTAATGAGAAGGTTGAGCCTGCTTGCTGTTGCATAGAGAAGCGAACCTGTGTGCGATGTTCGTACCCACTGCTATTCGCAGCTCAGCCTCTGCGTCCACACGATTTCTGTATTGAGACTTCAGTGCTGCCAATGCTGAAAATCCTTGCTCACACATATACGAAGTTGAAAATGGCAACAGAACTTTCATTGCTTTCTCAGAAAGAAGAGGATATTCACCGTTGACGCTAATCCAGAATGTTGGCACTGGTGTTGTTTGGAAGACCATTTTCAGGGATTGGTCACTCGAAAGGTCGATGAGCTGCTCTTCTTCTTGCGTGGACAACCCGCTTGTGCTAGGATCAGCCAGAAATGGATTACGAATCCAATCGTATTTAGTCACATCAATTTCAGCGAAATAATGCTGAAACCTTTCTTGCAGTCCGTTTAGATGGGCAATAATTACATTCTTCACCTGATCAAGATTCAAGTTGTCAGCTTTGCACTTACACAAGCACGGAAACATATCAAAAATATTTTCTTGGCGTATCTTTTGCGTCCACAACGAAATTTTTCGGACGAAAGCATTCATCTTGTCAGTTTTTTGTAATATGGTGGTGTCTTTCCCTTGCAGAGAAGTATTCATAACGTTCAGCTTCTCAAATATGTCCGATAAATATGCCATTAGCAGCAGTCATCGGTCGTTCTTCAGCCCCCACCCCGCACTGTCTGGTCATGGCCTTCTGTCAGGGACCTAGAGTACTAGGACTGAGCACGTGCAAGGGCGAAAGGGTGTGAATGATGGACGTTTCCTGAATGCGTGCCTTTTAGATGTTTTTTATAAAAAAAAAAAAAAAAGAGGTGAGACTGGAGAGGGAGAGGGGAGTCAGCGATGAGAGATTGGGGAAGAGAGAGGGCAAAAGGCGAGAGGAGGGAGATTGGAGGCTTAATTGTTGAGAGGAGGATTGTCTTTTGAGTTTTGGAAGTGAGAAGTCACTGCATTGCCGAGACAGTGTAATTGAATAGAGAGAAGAGATTTGGAGTTTGAGCCCCCTCACCCCTCGGTTACACAATGTAAACTAATTTCACTAATACTGGTATAAGAAACTTTTAAAAAAGGACCACCTTCGCGACCCCCTTGTAGGTACGTCGCGACCCCCCAGGGGGTCGCGCCCCACAGGTTGAGAACCGCTGGTGTATCCTTTCACCTATATTGTTCTCCTTCTTTATTAACGATCGTGTGGTAGAAATATGTAGTAACGGTGTACATGGTAGACAGCTTTTCCTGGATATATTATAACTGTTAATATTACTATTTACTGACGACGTTGCACTTATATTCAAGTAGCGGTCTTCAAAAGAAAATTAATATACTAAAACAATATGCAGACAAAGGTGCACAGGGAAGCTGAGTGAAAGACACAGAGAGAAACTAGAACCTAAAGACGAATTATTCTCAAAGTTTACACACTGCCAATGACAGTTAGGGATAGGAAGAAAATTTTGATAAGGTAGTTTAGTAAACAAAACCGTCATTTTTGTCCCCTTAATAAAGGATATTCCTTTTAAAGTTACTTTAACTTTTTTTCCAAGAAAGAAACTCGACTCAACTTCGTAGAAGAAGAGACAACTTGCTATTTTTATAACAATAGAACAGCAGCCTAAAATATTCCTAAAATACAAAGCACACTGATAAAGGACACCGGATATGAATGTAACCCTGACAGAGATACTGTGAGTCGAAGGTTCCTTCCTTGTTGAACTATTAAATGACGAACGGTCGGTTGACACAATGTCAAGAGATTTCTTTGACTGGCTTTATGTACCTGAATGTACTGATTCATTCTCTCTCTCTCCGAGTTAATATGTAGGTTTTTCAAACAATCTTTAGCATCCATTACTCCTTTCCTATTCCTATCTTTTTGACAACGGTTTGTTTCTTAATGGATGGTCTGGTTACCATCCAATCTTTGAATAAAAATGGTTATGTTAGTCAACCAGAAAACTGCATGAGTATATATCTCCTTAACATCTGCTGTAAAATTTACAGTACTAAATTTAAAAAAACTGAATAGATCGAGCATTGTAATACTATTGGTGAAGAACAATGAGGCTTTAGGAGGTTTCATAGCACAATAGATCACATATTTACCTTAATGGCACTTCATTGGACTTCCAGAGAGCTTTTGATTCAGGGACTAGATAAAAACTTTAGATTGTATTACAGAAAAATGGTGTCGGTGGCAAAATGTTTTCAGAGCTATCGAAAGTATTAGAAAGTTGTTAAAGGGTGGGGATCTGACAGAATGTTTTAACTACCCAAAAGGATGAAAACAGAGCGAAATCTGAAGTCCTATCCTGATTTGATGCAGCTGTTATTTTATTGTTTGAAGATGATATTGCTTTGCTTTCTGATACAATTGTAAGTCTCCTAAACCAACTTAATATTTTGTGTCGTATTACCAAAAACTAATACCTTACAGTAAAGTATAAGTCAAATGCAGTTGGTTTATTGTCAAACGGGAAAGCTGGTTATATAACTGGATTTGTGTTTCCCCACACGAAGGCGAGCTCGCTGCGATTCACAAGAGACCAAGGGGCAGCGGGGAAAGAGGCCGTGTGATATAAGTGTTACAGTCAAGTACAAAAAACACAACAGACATATACCAACCAATTAGCAGTTACAGAATGGAAGGAACGCAGAGATAAAAGTGTAGGGGAGAAAGGACAATAGGAAGGACGAGTAAGTGTTTCCCAAAGAGATAAGTCCAAGTCAGAAATGTAATGAGTTGTGGTAGGTCGTGTATTGTTTCGAATGGTGTCTTGTGTCTGACGTCTTGTGTGCGTCATTTGTTCCACGTCATTTGAAGCAGAAAAAGACGTCATATACAAGAGAAAAGCATTTGCTCTTAAAATAGCCAAGTGACCGGGAAAACAACGGTTTTCGTCCGCCATCTTCTTCATGACTCTCTCACTGACATTCCTCTGAACTTGTGCCTCTTTGATTCGATTCACATACCAATCTCTTCATCATCATCGTCATCTGATGGGGGCTTGTCAAGTGTTGTGTGTGTGTAATAAGTCGTGCATATGCATATGCAAGGTAAGTGTACGTTCGTATTATTACAAGAACCATATACCGACTCCGTTGGATGGAGAGAAGGAGGCAGGCTATTCCAACTACTAAGGCTGTAGAAGGCAAAAGAGCGACTTCTGAACGTCTCCAGGTTGTTACGTGGACTAGAGAGAAATCCGGCGTGCACCAAGTGAACTGACCTGCGAGGCTGTTATGGAAACACAAACTCATACAGAAAGCATTAGGCAACACAAACATAAACAATACGATAGCAACGATGGCCATCTTGAGTATAAACAATATAGGGAATTTTGTTAAAATAAGAACTACATGTATATTCTTTTGAACACATAGGTAGTTCGGGGAAATGGAAGTGATTAAGAGCAACGTGGCAAGGGATACATCTACATGATGCAGAGACCAGAATTTCTCCCTCCTGATGCTCGTTTTCCTTCTCCCCAACATCTTCCAAGTCAGAAGACACCCATTGGTCCTATCCCTCTCCCTCCCCCGTCACAAAACTGGCTACCCATACTCCATATCTTGTTTACTAATCAACATCAAGGGTCCGCCGCACTTACGTCCCCTCACGCCAGTTCCCTCGTATAAATCTCCTGGCTCGATCTATCCATTTTGTATACATTATACACGAACAGGACGCGATAATAACAAAAACACGCGAAGTTGCTAGGGACAAATTAAAAGAGTTAAAAACAATCATCTACAACTCCGAAAACCACTTCTTATTTTTAGAGTAATGGAATCTCGAGCTACAGATATACTCAGATACACGACATGATCCCGGTTACACCATAGGACGAAGGCATCCACAACACCTCCGTCACCTTGAGAAATATTTCAGAATAAATCTCGCTGTAAATCGAGCTGAAACACGTGGCTCCCATTCTCGTAGGCTTTACTTACAGAAATCCTAAAGAGGGAGCGATATGAAACCATTTTTATGATGGATACTTTGCTTCTTGAAGCCAAGGAATACATCCTGCTAGGAGATTTCAATTTTGACCTCTTAACCAAATAAACGTTGGCTAGAAAAAAGTTACGCCATCCGGTCTCCCACATCTTATTCCCTTCCCCATAATAATCACTAATCCATCACAAACTCTAATGGACCACATCTCCGTCACCAACCAAAACAACATTATCAAAGTTTGTATACCACCAAAGGCTGTAAACATTTCCCCTAAATGAGCTTAAACAAGGCACTGAAATCCCAGTAGCTGCAAGCAAAGCTATTACTTATCATTGCTTCCGAAACTTTGTGGAATTGTATGCTCTTGCCTGTCTCTGCAACCCTCCTTTTAAAAAAGTAGACAACAATACAAACTCCGAAGAAGTGTTTGCTCAGTGTAACAATCAGTTGCTGGCTATTTATACCAAATGCGCACCACTGTGCACCAAGTGTGTGAAATACTTTCGCGTGGCTTGACCAAGAACTTCAGACAGCCACCAAAGTAAGATATTTGATAACAAAGAAGGGCCAAGAAGCCGAATACAAAAACAAAGAAAGAAGCTTAGTAAAGAAATAATAAAATGTACTCATCGAATGCAAAAGTAATGTAAAATAATCTGGAATGCCAGATTAATTAATGGATTAATCAAATAATACTCTAACAAATAAATCCAAAAATACTAGTCCAGCGATTTCAATTTCTTTGAATGTACTAAACTCTCACTTTGCATCCCTTACGAACGGAGTTGTTTCACGCCCCTTAAATTGTGTACCACGTGATACACATCTTGCTGGAACTAATAGGGCAGGATACGTCGCTAGACAAGACAACTTTTATTACTTTTATTATTAAGATCAGGATAAGACTGCATCGTGAGTTGTGGCCGTCAGCGACTTTGCATGTGGACACCGTGTACGGCACGTGCTCAATAAAGGAGTGAACGTGACTTTGGAAGGATGTGGAAGTTCTGGAGACACCCCGGTAGCCGAAAGTGGAGATAGTACCTGCCAAGCCCGATGTGAACAAATTTTGACTTCGTTGTTGCTGTAGTTTTTCATTAATATCAACAGGTTTTGTGTCACCGGATTTGTTTCTGGACAAACCAAAATGTATGCTTGTCCTAATAGGTTGAATATTATTTCTTTCTTCTTTAGATAAAGTTTGTGTGGCGGAGAGACCGTTGTGATTAGTCAATTACTCGAAGGACTGCTAGTCTCAGAGTCGACTCTTCCATGAGAGTATTCGACATCTTTTCTTTTTGCCTTCTTAACCGTTAGGTACCTCCTCAGTTGCCAGAGATAGATGACAGGAGTGTCTGTATTTCGTGTATGTGCGGGTATTTTGTGGAGGTAAGCGTGTCTGTTATATTTGTGAAGACGAGTGCATGTTTGTTGGTGATCCAGTTTACTTCTGTAGATCCTTTCAGTAAAGCGCTATATAAATGTTCATTATTACTATTATTACTACTACTCATCAAGTACTGTAACATTTCTTTTTATAATTAAAACTTAGACAGGGCATGCGAGAGTGAGATCTAGCTAACTTTATCACGAAAAAAAAAAGCGAGAATGTCCGGGCGACAGCCTGAGTATTGAGCATGAATGTGATGTGTGTTCCCCTCCTTTTGAATATAAATTTTCCAGGGAGTTCACGGTGACAGCGACATAAAACATTAACATCCGTTATGAACAATGAAAAATACGCACCACATATTAGTTTAAAAAAAAGTACCTGTCAAATACTATCTCCTCTCGAGATATGGCTCACGAGACCAGATCTTATCTGTCGTTAATATGTAAAAAATACCTTGGTGTCTATCGTCTCACGGACGTGTATTGATGGACTGATGTCTGTACGCCGAGACTCACTCTAGGCCTCTTGCGAAGTGATCCACTGTTAGTCTCGGCGAGCCGTAACAAAGAATGTGAATAAACCGGAAGCTATGTCGTTTAATGCCTCGTTTTAGTAGTTAATCGAAAATATGAATAAACCGGAAGCTTACTGGTATGGAGCCTCGTTCTAGCAGTTAAGTGAAAAAAAAAATCTTCTGCCAGCTGTCCAGGAGATATAAGTTCGTGATCGTCTCGTCTGTCTTTTTCTTACGCTTTTAATGGCATGGCTAGTAAAGCAATAAAAGGGACTAGTTGCAATACTTTGGTTGCTTTGGACCGTCGGTGAACACTCCCCAGATGTATTTAAAAAAATTTTATTGGCAAATTCAATCCATGATGATTTACCCTGCTGAAGTATGGTGCACTATAGCCATATGAATCTCATTGAAACAGTTAATGTTTTCGCTCTTTGGTCTAAAATAATTTCTACGAGTCCCAGTACAAACCCCAAACAGATTAGTTTATGGTGAGACGTAGAGATACCCCTTCTACATCAATATATTTGTAAAAACTATTAAATACTGGTAGATAACCTAACAACGCGTACAATAAGTTATTACAAACAAAAACAAAATCACGTGGACCTCTTCTGTGTGTTTGCTGTTATTTCGTTGGCTTTGGACATGTCTGGCAGAACCAAGAGGTTGGAGACCCTGACTTTTTCGTTTCCGTTTTTAAAAAGAGGCTTCATGATTGTTATCTACAAGATTCGCGAGAGGAAATTATGTCCACAAAGACGTTATGAACTGTATGAAGTAGCCAGACGGGGGGTACTGTGTACCAAAGTGGGAGGTGGATCTGAAGTCCTTAGGAGCAGACGATGACAAGGCGCTTGTGTTTTTAGTCCGCGGTGCCATACAGCGTCTTGTGATATGTACCACCAACCCACTGCTTCCCTGGTTGTTTGGATGAATGGTATCTCTCATCTAACCAGTCCTTAAATGCTCTGTCCGTGAGTAGAAAGCGAGGTCGTTGTTAAGGCGTTCGTTTGGCGGCGAATTCCATTTTCTTTTATTGCAAACCGCGATGCAGGCAGAGATATGCGGGTAGCTATCCTTGTGAATCTGCTAGACGATACTTTGACATCAACAGACAGAGCGGATGAGATAGGAAACAGGAACTAAGAAACAAGATCGTTCCTGCGATCGTGCGCACATGGACTCCCAGAAACTTTTCTTCTGTCTGTGTGAACTTCCTGTTAATGTTACTAAAGACTTAATTATCGCAGTAGGAGAGAGGTTCTCCAATACTCAGCATCCGCTAAAATATGATACACCACAAATTTAATACCTTTTCCTTATTGCATTAACAATCACCGAACAATTGCCCCCATTTTTTATACCAAATTTAAAGGCATTTGAGTATGAGAAACAATGGGTTGACCAATTGTTGTCATTTGTTTCTGAGATGCTGCTAAGAAAAGCTCCATGTAGCATCTTTGATATCAGTGCGCGTTTTGTTCAAAAGACTTCAGAAAAAGGGACAACCCCTATTCAGACGTTCCAGTCCGTAGATGCCATAGCTACAGCAAAGTGACTTGGCGTGTGTAGAAAGCACTTGGTGCACAGCTTAATTCAGGTATGTAAACCGATAGAAACACAAGTGTGTGTTTGTTTGTTTGTGTTTGTTTGTGTGTGTTTTGTTTGTGTGTTTGTGTGTGTTTGATTGTTTGTTTGTTTAATAAAATAGAATTAAACGATATCAAACTAGGTGAAGAAAAGCACAGTTCAAATTTCAATTGAGTGCTTCGGTTTTTGTTTTCGTCCTAAATCTTCGAATCTTTTTTTTTAATCGGTCTCCATTCTACGGTGGCTTTATCTTGTGTTCAATAAGACAGAAAGAAGTGAGCTTTGTTCATGGGTATATTGGAAAACGTTATTAGTACCGAAACTTCGAGACTGCAAAGTCACCTGCCCCGAAGACAGCAAACTTTTTTGTTGCATTGTCATTCTCAGTCTCTTAAATTTCCCGCCTGAGCTCCTGGAGCATCTGTGGTAGTTTGTGTACAGCTAAGCAGAGTATCGCGGGAGGGGTTCTATCCATTTAAGGGTTAACCAATGATCACGATTGGCTGGTTAGCACATATCCCATAAGCCTGTGCCCGGTAAATAAATGCAGAGGATACCCGTCACTCGCTCTCTTTTTACCTACATACTTCACACAGACACAGAGGTCGCGAAGCCAACACGCGCGTTGAGGAGAGGTGAGCACGACTTCAACTTTTTAAAGATGTTAGAACAGTGGTTCTTAACCTTGTTTGAGGTACCTAACCCACAAGTTTCATATGCACATTCACCGAATCCATCACTAATTGCGGGTGTGTCTTGACCTCCGTGGCGGAGGCTCCGCCGAACCTCTGAAACCAACTCACCGAACCCCTAGGGTTCGATCGAACCCCGGTTAAGAACCACTGTGTTAGAGTGTAGAAGTGGGGTTTTAGATTAAGGTAGGGATTGGACTTTAGTGTTTAATTGTTATAGTAGTGTCGATAAAGTAGTGTTGTGGATTATGAATTAGGCTTTTGTGTTTTTTATCCACTATCTTCTCTGTTATCCACTCTCTGTCTTACGTGACGAAATCACATGGCTCCTAGTAAATCCGGTAATGCGACCGGGTAGCAAAGTGTCCAGTTACACTCTTTTCTTCTCTTCTGCGTCTTTCTTCTTTCCTTCTGTAGCGGATGTGCATTTCCCCGGTGCGCCAGGTCGAGTGATGTACAGACATTTTGGCCGTGGGTATCTTGGGGGGTTAGGGTTAGGTCGGTGGGAGCATCCCCTGTTATAAGAGAAGTATTACCTTCGAGAAAGTAGACACCTCAGTTAAACTGAGTGCATATCCGTTTTAAGAGATCTGGTAGAAGGGGTAGCAGAAGGCAGGGTGTAAGAGTTTCTCATGCTGTGCCAGGATCAGGTTGCACACGAAGGGCCGCAGAAAGCTAGTACAGGGTGTGAGGTAGACGATTTTTCTAGACCCCTTGCATTCATTATTCATTGTAATTGTTTATTATTTTTCCTGCGTGTAACAGTATGCTTACAAATTATAATTCGATGGGCAATGTGTTTATTTCGTTTAGTAATATAGACAGTAAACGTTAGGAAAAGTGTGCCCAACTACAACTTCATGAGATTTTAGAGTTTTGTACACGTGGGTGGCTGGTAAATGATGGAAACTGAGGTAAAAAGTTCAAACTGATTGCACCTCCTCTATAAAAAAAAAATACCATTTCTCCAGTCACAGTGGATTTGAAAACTCCACAGATCAAAGAGACGATTAAAGACAATATATGGTTTATATCCTTTACCATATTCAACTGATTCAAGTGTGATGTCACAGACTTGGGTACGATTATTGGAGGTACCAGTAAGTCTAGTAGTGGTGAAGCCTGCGCTTTATAGTAGGTACCGGCACACAAAATTAATTGTTTGTTAAATGAGTATTTTTGTGTTCACATGAAAGTACAAGAAAATATAAGAAAAGCAAAACAAAAGCTAAATATCTTTATTAGTTTTGGAGATATTGCTGTTCGAAGTTCGCGATTTGCGTCACAGCTATAACTATTTATTCTGGACCATTTTTTAAGCATCTGTAGCATCGTGAAATCTTAGAATTCCCCAAGGACTTTGTATGTGAATATATCAACACTAAGTGACTTTAAAAGTAATTGAAAAAATACTTACTGGAAAAATGCACATCCAATAAATACAACAGTTTTGGAAAAATGTAAATGTACAAAGCAAACAAAAAAACTCGGATCCCAGCGAGGGGACAATAAATTTAAACTGAATATTTAGTTTTGTAATTTTGATATTTTTGGTGAAGATTATGTTGCTCTACTCTCCATATATGACCGTTGTTGGATACTACAGATAAATAAGTTCCACGCAAATACAAATATATTTTCTAAACCAGATCTGGGCAAAGGCCGGCCCGCCTCCTGTCTCTGACCGGCCCGCCCGATGGCACGCCCGATGGCCCGCCCGCCAGTATATCTACTATATATATAGAGTATTGGGTAAAACTGAGTTAACTATATTAGTCCGGCCCTCTAAAACCATCCCAATTTCTCATGCGGCCCCTTGGGAAAATTAATTGCCCACCCCTGCTCTAAACTATGATAATTTGCACGTGGTGCGAGCTATGTCATTTTAAAGTTGACAAATATTTTGCGTCATCTGTTATTGTGCTTGAGACCTGTTACCTTACATTACCTCTTGGAACTGTTACATTTCATTTAAAAAAAACAAATCGCCACTTCCGCCAATCTTCGCTGATTTAATTCAATATGTTTACATCAATATCCACGAGAAATACCGACATGACCATCAAAACGCATTACACTGCAAACAAGGAAAATGGCCGCCGCGCGTGGCTTGCCGGGTATTTATCCTGACAACATGCAAATTATTCCGCCCGTCACACAAAAACAAAGACATATATACTCTGCACACATGATGAAAAGTTGTTCTTTATTGTGATGTTTCTGTTCCTGATAGTCCATGAAGTAATTTTAACTGAAAACAAGCAATTTTTGTGCGATCGCCTGCTTTGTACCAAAGGGAAGGAGTGTGTGCCGGTACCTATTTATAGCTTTCTTTGAAGTCTAGCTTTTTTTCCTCGTGATGAGTTTGTCTGAAAGGAAAAAAAAACAAAACAAAAACAGACAAACCAACTGACAAAGCCGCCCACCACTCCTCCACAGCCGAGGGCACGGTTACACCATCCCTCCCTGCCCTTCCTCAGGCCTGACGAGAGGGGGGGACAGGGGGGTCTGGTGTACCCGGGCCCGCGGCTGTCAAGGGGGCCCGGCCTTGGTCAGTGGATTTTTTTTCTTCTTCTCCTTTTCTTTTTCTTTTAAAGAAAGGTCTAAGGACGGAACACCCGAATGTTTGCAGTCTATATTTTGTTACTGAATGAAGTGTAGATATTGAGATTAGAATTGTAAACATACATTATATACTGGGAAAATAATTTACGATTACAAGTACAAGGGGCCCGGAGAGGTCGTCTGTCCCGGGGCCCGGGCTGGCTCTCGGCGGCCCTGCCCTTCCTCTTCCCTCTCATCAAACCTGTGCACATGACCACGGACGTGTGTAGCTTCGTGATTGAAAGAAAGTAAACCATCGTTGACAGACCAACGTCGTGTGCTATAAAGTCACGCTGCAGTGGGTGGTGTAAAGGTGCTTCCTTCAACGAAGCCTCGTGACATGGTGGTTGACCGGTGGATGGCCGTTGAGAAGATCCGCGAATCATATTTCTGGTTCCGGCACGAATGACGTCAGAACATGAGGCTGTATCGAATCTTTGACACGAGCCAATAGGCTTGTTCATCGGGAGTACACATCCTGTGGACTCCCCTCTGCCTCCGCAGTCGCGAGAGGTAATTCCGACCTCAGTTATTATTACCTCCATGATAATTTTGGGTTCATCTCATATCTGCGGACAATCTCTTCTAAAATTAGCCAGAATCCGTACACGCTGGCTTTGCGCAGCCAAAAAAAACAAACAAAAAAAAAACCCTTCATCCTGGCTGTATATAAGCAAGTGTTCTCTGTTCTCGCCATCAGCTGAACTGTAGACCTTTCCATGAGACAGATAAAGACATCTGGCACATGTGGTGCCATTGTCCTTTTAACAGTCCTGTGATTTTTTCATTGGAGTGCACAGTGGAAGGCTGTACAGTGGAAACAAGGTTGGCGTCCCTTCTTATAGTTATGACACTCTAGATTTTTGTTTTGGATTATTTTTCTCTTATGAACGCCTGGCCGCTGACTGCAGTTTTATCTGTGAGTGTCTGCCGACGAACATTTCTCAGTCCAGTGAAGAAGAGAGGGAACAGCGAGTTGTGTGCCAAGAACCGTGAGGGTGGTGAGGTGAGTACACTTCATACTGGTCACGCCGTAATTAGCAATCATTAGGAATCTACGAGAAAAGCTCAGCGACTGTTGCAGGTGATGAAGATTATTGTAAAAGACAGGGTTGGCGGCCATTTCCCTTGGCGTTTTTTTTAAAATGCGCTCATTCTGGCAACTGTTTTTAAACCTTACAAAAAATTTCATATTGGTGCTTATTCGACAATTTTTGAAAGGTTGCGAAGAAAAAATTTTATACCCTCTCGACGTGTGAGTGTTACAAGCTCTGCATTTTGATAGAGGATTCGTAAATCTGTCTATTCCCGCAGTGGTTGCCTGGTTGTTCAAAAGGTGGGGTATATGACTTCGTGGTGACGAGTGTCACGAGGTCAAAGCACAAATACTGATGTGTGCCTTTGTGTAATACTGATACATGTAGCGGATATGACCAGACAGACCGTCATTTCTACTCATTTCTAAAGCAAACTCAGTGAGACAAAGGCACTCACTTTCAGGTATGTCTGCTATTGTGCTCAGAACAAACGTGTGTATTTAGTGTATGGCAAGTTTATTTGCTTTTGAAAGATTCTTCAAGCATTTTTCAAGCACCAACCCTACAGGAATGAAAGTTAGGGGTTTGGTGAAAAGTCATTTATTGCTAGTCTGTAATCAATGTAGGCGAGTGCGTCGACCAGTGTTTAAATTAATTAACACAGGGGAGTAATGGCAGAAAAGAGCTAGTTAAATGCGATAATTGAAAATTCCATATTTCTCTCTGATAAGTGCTTTCTACGGCATGTTTTCATCATTTATGAAAAAAAAAATGCATGTCACCAGAATCACTGTGACTACTTCAGACAATTGTAAAAGCTCTAAGAAAACCGTCTGTGATTATTTGTTTGTTTAACACGTAATAATAAAATTCACACTGACAGGAAAGGAGCATTTGTATTTAGATGCACACACAAAAAAAGGAATAAATATGGCGGGTGTGTAAATAAGGCGTGAAACACCAATGATAAGGGTGACAGGGGAAGTACAAGCAACAATCTATTGGCAAGGTATACCGGCGATACTTTACTTAATGACAACTGACTTGTTTGTCTCCGCCATTTCTCTTTGGTAATACAATTGTCAGTAATTTACGAATACCACGAGTCTATGTCAATTGCCAGACTAATTGTAAACAATTCCCAGACATCAATATAACTTGGTTCAAGTAGCACTTTTCTGTGTAGAAATCTGTATGCAGCGGTCTTAACTGCCTGAGAGAAATATTACAATAGATAAGCCAGCGGCTTAGGAATCAGACCTGAAGAAATAAAACAGCCCTAATACATGTAGATAAATATATCATGCAAATGTACAGTATAATGGAGCATGCATGTTCACTGCTAGCTAAATAACAGTTAGTTACTTTCTTATTCCGAACCCTGCGACTGCCCTCTCCTCGAGCCCTAACCCTGAATTCCAAAGAGGTTCGTGCGAAATGTCCCAAAGTTACTGATCACACAGAGGTCAAGATCCAATAAGTTCGTTATTACCCTGTTAGTCTGTGTCTAGTGACCTTGTGCGTTTTTCTCACGACATCTTGTACAAACATTCTTGACTGTATTCCCGATTGTATTATCATACTGAGAC
Organism: Pomacea canaliculata; assembly: GCF_003073045.1. Taxonomy (NCBI): domain Eukaryota; kingdom Metazoa; phylum Mollusca; class Gastropoda; order Architaenioglossa; family Ampullariidae; genus Pomacea; species Pomacea canaliculata. The sequence goes on from NC_037592.1 coordinate 29,046,466, forward strand.
TGAAAAAAAAGAAACCATGGAAGACACTAGCTGTAAATGTGTCATGACTTGTGGTCTGTTAACTGCAGATAAAATCGACTACGAAGCGATAAAACTATGATCAGTGTTATTAGTATGATGTGAGGAAAGCTGTCCAGACAGTCGCACGTTGGAGAGAACGTTAGTTGTTTATGAAAGAAGGAAGTACAATCCCACTGAAGACATCCACGTCCCGCTGGCGCTTGGTTCATGTCGCGTAAAGACCTACTGGGGGTGAAACAATAACTGGGTAAAGTACAGTACGACATACTGTTTCTCAAAATCTGGGTGATAAATTCTCGAAATATATGCCTATAAACATCTTCTTGCACAGAAATAGGTCAACAACACAAACATTATACATACATACGCAGCCTTGCGTGCTAACAACACTCTTGTCTGTGCGTTTGTTCTTTTCGGCTTGATTATTGTAACCCGAGCTTTTTGGCTGGCCTGAATACCTTTTTCATTAACTCCAGAAACTCCGCTCACGTCTGATGTTTAGAGCTATGAAACGGGACCAATCACTCCTCTCCTTCGTTTTCTGCACTTTTCTTTTGCTCGCTCCAACTCTGTTTCTCTGAACTTCTCTTCCCTTACGTCCCAGCTAGACAACTCCGTTCTTCGTCTGACGACCGTCTTTTTAACTGTTCCTCTAATCAGAACAACACATAGTCACGTGGTTTTTAGTTATTGTACAGCGAAACAATGGAACGCTTTCAATGGAAACAATGGAACCCTAACCCTTTCCATATTCGCCACCTATCTACTATTGAATCCTTTAAATATTCAAAAGCAGTTCGAACAATGCTAGTCCTCTTTCACACCCTTCTTCCCTTCTCCGCTTATTTCTACTTCCCTGCTCGTCTTCCTTTTGAAAGTCACAATACTTCAGTTTTTGTTACTTGGCTCATCTTTGTTTTCTGTATGTTTATTATTATGTTGTTATTATTATTATTATTATTATTATTTGTTTTTATTTTTCCGAAGTTAAAATGTTGTTCGTTCTTTTGTCCCTCGTGTGTTGCCCATGTCTCGTTCTTGTTCTTAAGCGCTGAGAGCATGCTCTTTAGAAGTGTGAATATGCGCGATACAAACAATTTGCAGTCTATTGTTATAATTATTATTTATACACGGATGTATTTGTTGAGTCAAGGCTTCAACCAATGGGAGAGCTAGGACCACAAGTTAATAGGCCTGTCTGTGAAAAGAACTAACCTTCATGAGCTTGCTGGGGTTTTGCTCAGGTTTCGGGAAACAATATCTTGCAATGAACTTTACCTGGTCATTCGTAAAAATGTACCCTAGTAAGCCTTTAACTGCACGCGCGATATGAGGTCGAGCGACTTTCTTATAGCTGAATTATTGTACAGGAATGTGTGTCAAGGTAATGTTGGCATGTACAGTGGGGAGGGTGCAACACTGGTGCATGTGAACGCTAAAGCTCTGAAACCCAGCGAAGGCAGACGGGCTTGCATTATGGTTAATGGGTTTCTTTTCAAAGAGAATTTAAATGTATGCCAGTGAATGCAGGTAACACGGATGATCACTCCTACCACCATGCATCATGCACTCGAACACGCATGCACATAAATGCATAAAGACTCCAGTCTCTTTCTCTGTATTTCTCTTTACCCCTCCCTCTCTCATACACACACTGCTTCAGTAAGTTCCTTGTTATCAAGAGCGCTCAGTTCATTGCTCTGTTTCAGTTGATCATAAATCTTTGTCTACCTCCGCTCTCACTCTAAATACGCATTTCCAAAAAGTATTTACATCCTCAATTTTTCTTGTTTCTTCCTTCCTCATTAATGTTTTCTTGGGATTGTATTTTGCTCTTTTCTTCACGATTAAGAACAAAGGATCCGAGAGCTTTACATCAAGTAGGTGCGGGTGATGGCGGTAAAATATGACCACTTACCAGCCCTCCTTAAAAACTTGAGTGCAATATGTCACCTAAAAAGAAGTAAACCGGATACAAGGCTATAAAAACCACGTGACACCATGACGGGGCTTGAGTGAGAAGGGGATGAGCGTACATTATCTGATCCACGATTCATTGTGACAAACTCCCCGCCAAAAGTGAAAAATGTGTGGTCTTTGGGTTGTTTCGTCCCCCAGGATGGAGGTGAGGAGTGGGTAGCATAGCGCTAAGACGCTCGTCACCACTGCAGTGAGACTGTGAGACCCTGGGTTCAGATCTCGTCTAGAGACACTGTAATGTGACACCAGTTCGCATGACTGGCCGTCGGCGGTTTTCTCCGTGCAGTCCGATTTCTTCCTCCCTTCCTTTCTCTTCATAGTGCGAAATAACCTCGAGGTGGAAGCACTTTCCCGACAAACCGACCAACCAAGTGTTTCGTCCACCCGCTCATACAGTTCCAGCAGAGTCCACCTGAAGGATGAAAGACAAATTTATTTTTACGAAGGTAACAGAATAAGCAACGCTTATGATTTTTACATCTATCCCTCCATCTAAGGAACGGTAACTGAAACACTACATAATTATAAAGCAAAGGAATAAAAGATGGAAAAGTAGACTATGTAGAAAGATCGGGGCTGTTGTCTAATTTGACAGGACTTTTGACTCGTGAAAATAAGCAACGTATGGTTGATGCACTTTCTTTTATTTTTAGTAATGGGTGTTTAGGTTGGGTGGAAGGTCTCTGCAAGCGATCTAATGCTAGTTTCACCAAGGCAAAATGGGGAACTTTAGGAAAATTATTTTGTTTGCCAAAGTTATCAAGCGATACCTAGACCGTCTCCTATGACCAGACGTCCGAAGCGGACCGATGATGGTGTCGTCACCGTATTTTTTAAAGACAATCGGGAACATTTCTTTAGGCGTCCCATGAGTCAAAAGCGGACTTTTTTCTTCCCCAGGTTTTTTTCCGTTTTATAACTAGGGTTTCAGGGGTAAAACAACACCTGCGGGCATGCCTGACGAGATAGGAGGACAGGGGGGATGTGCCCGGGCCCGCGGTTGTGAAGGGGGCCCGGCATTAGTTGATATTTTTCCTTTTTCTTTTCCTTTTAAAGAAAGGTTGGCATAACATTCATCCTTCTGGGTATTTTTTCTATGAAGTAGGGTACTACAACTTTGATCCTTTAAAGTCATTTTTCCTCATTTACTAACCACTCACGTGTAAACAACTCTATGTTTAAACAGTGATGTAGATCCTAGGTGCACTTGTCCTAATGTTCGCAGTTTATAATATGTTATTGAATAAAATTTAGATATTTACAATAGAATTGTAAAAATATTATTATAAAACGAGAAAATAATTTACGATTACAATTACAAGGGGCCCGGAGAGGTCGTCTGTACCAGGGCTCGTGCTTGCTCCTGGCGTCCCTTCCTGCGGGATCTGGACATCGGAAACAAGATGCTTGTCCCTGATTTCTCCATGCTGCCCTAGGGCAACGATTTACCCTCGTTTAGTAACTACTGCTCCCGGAGTTGGCCTTTCGCCCAAGACCTGTTTCTCTCAAATTTCGCTTCCGATGTATTCCGATTGACCTTCCGGTTGATCGTTCTGCGCCTCTGTCGGCTTCTTTCCTGTCTCTGCAGTGTTCGGATGTCAGTAAAAGTTGGGTTTACATGTCTCGCTAACCCTTTCGGAGAGAGTGTAGTGGGGTAGGGAGAGAAAATACAAAAGAGGAACGCTACAGTTACTGTCAGCAGCAATGAACAACCAACAGTCACGATGCTTTTGACCTCCGTGCGTGTCTTCTTGTCCCCCGTGTCACCCGGAAGCTGCTCACTGTGGAGCGGAGATCATCGGCTAAAAATGCCCTGTAGGCTTATAGCCAATAAAATAAAATGAAATGATGGCTCTCATTAAACCGTGACACCTTTTACAGCGAAAAGCCATGCAATGTCGTGCTCATAAAGACGGACAGGAATTTCTCGAGTGGCTTGACCTGCTTTTCTTCAACTATTTGTGCGCCGCGTGGAGAGTTTGAATACCAGTTGTTGTATGCACTGCGATCTATGTGGAAACATGAAGTGTGATGCTTCCGGGCTCTCTCTCTCTCTTTCTCTCTGCCTTCATCACTTTCTCTCGATCTCAATACAATGTCACTTCTCATGTCTTTGTCTGTGTGTGTGTGTGTGCGATCAGGGTCTTGGGTCTTCCTATCTTTGGTTTCACGGGATATTTCGCTCCAAAGGTAGGTGCATTATTCCACAACCTGCACCTGCAGTTATAGTGGCTGATCGCTTTCAGTAGCTAGAGTAAATCGATATACTACCAGCATGACGGAAAGGCTATCTGACTAACCAGTTGAGAGTTTCTCCAATACAGGATCCCTTGCTTGTGGCATTTACTACAGCTAACAGTCGTGTTCGGTAAATAGATAACTTGCAAGAGGCGACTGCAGTGTTTAGAGAATAACAAGCACTCTAATCTCATGGCTCGACGATCTTACTGACGCTGCAGGTAATGGAGGTTTTTATTTTACATTGCATACATCCTCTCTATTTCTATCTTTCTCTCTATCTCTCGTTCTCGTTCTCTGTCTTTGTCTGCTTCTATCCAGTGGAAAGCTAATTCTTCTGTTATCAACAATGAGAATTACATGTGAGACTGCATCCATCATCTCTCTGTCTTGCTGGAGCTATGTTCTTGAAGCAATAAGAATCCATCTTCGCTCTCTCTTTGGATGAGACACGTGTGAGTGACAGTGGCTCTGAAGTGGCGTTCTATGGTCTCACATCATGATGCAAAGATGGATATAAGATTGATATCTGAATCCTTTGTCTCCACTGACATTTTTGTGCACAGTGGCTTATCTACCCGACGTGCATACTATTTCAATTGTTGTCTTTGAACGCTTCTCTGTCCACTGACATGACATAGTTCGGGGCGGTTATGCAATGCAGTGATAATTAAACTGCCAGCATACATCCACTGTATGTACAGGATATTGAAGAATCATTAAGAGGGACATAGCTCCCTCCCGTTATCTACGGATGCTTATAAACCGTTGCTGAAGGCTGATTACAGACTGGTATCACCAGTCACGATGAAGGCCAACGACCCATTTGATCCATCTTTCACAAACTAGCGTCTTGACACGGATTATGGGAAAGTGGGGCTGTGCGAAAGGGACGCAAAAACCCGCCATGTACCAGGTGTTAATCGTTTATAGCAGTCTAATGTAACCAAAAATATTTTCTAATACAGAAAAATGAACTACGCAAACCCGCATATGCATAAATGTATTTTTAAGTCTTCTACGAAAACCGACTAACATTTAGTGTGGGTAATAAGAAATTTAACTATTCTTATTCTGTGTGCAGGTTGTCTGGCCAGGTTGAAATAACGTATCTTGCTAGAAGCATCCTTTAGCTTGTCATCGACCTCTAACATGTCCGAATTCTGGCAGCAGCTGTCACTGGCTAGCATCGGTCTTTGGATGCTGTTCTTCTCCCTTGGCATGTCGGCCCCGAGGGCACGCAACTCTGGTCGCCAAAGCGACAACTCGACTTCGTCAGATTTCCACGGCACAGACTGGGCTTGCCCAGATAATGCCTCGCAAACCTTCGATCCCTTCGCCAAGACTCTGACGGTGTACCAGCACAGCTACTTCGGTCAAAATGATTCCAATCTTCTCAGTGGAACGCTGTTTTCTCCCGTCTTCAGCAGCCACAAGGCAGTATACCGGAAGCAGGAGATCGTCCAGCGCCTGCACGGATTGATCAAGGACCTCGCTTGGCACCTCTCGGCAGCCGGGGGCAGACAATTCCGCACGGACTGGCAGCCCTCGACGGACGAGTTGAGGGACCTGGGAGGCGCGGAGGTGCTGCTGGTCTCCACCATCGAGGAAATGGCATCCTTCAGCGTCAGCAGGTCCGGCCGTGTGCAGCCAGACGACCAGGTAACAAGGTTTGCCGCTTACCTGTTAGGAGACGTGCATCCAGCATCCAACGATTCTCATGCTGCCCCAAGGGATACTACTGCTGCTGCTGACCACTCACGTCCGAACATTCTGGCAAGCCGACTTACGAGTGACCGCAGGCGACGTAGTGACCTTCGACCTTCTTCCCGCAACGAGTGTGTCGGCCTCCGCGGCAGTCTCAACTGCACGCGGCTGGCAACTGCCCTTTCAACTCTGCACGCAAGTTTCGTGACCTTTTCTGAACGTGCGGGCAAAGGTCAATTTGGCAACGTGCTGACGGCCATCAGCAGCACTGTTACGTAAGTACTCTGCATCACACATACTCCACAAGCATTATTTCGCTAGAAGACATCATCACTCGCCGATTCCTCAGTATCACCATCACTCAGGTAGACACTGTCACATGGGAAGGACGTGAGCACCTCGGAAATACGTGTTCGAAATTGCGACACGAAAATCAAGAGTGGGTGACACCAAGTTATTGCATGTTCAAAGAGTTTGGTAAACAGAAATCCCACTTGCAATGAGGTGTTTTGTTGTTGTTTTTTAAACTTGGTGCACAAACATTTTTGTTTTTTGTTTGTTGTTGTTTGCATTTACGGGTGTACATTGTAGTTACATTTTTTCTAAGTTTTTGCAATCGCTTTAAGTTTAAACTAGATATATCTTTAAGTCAGTGTTCTACGCGAAACTAAACGTGCAACGATCTTGCCTCCACTGCAGAGGGTTTCCGAGCGAGAGGTGGGCAGTGGAGGCGTTCGCCACTTACCTGACGCTCCTGCAGGTGGGGGGCTACGCTGCTTTGCACTTTGCGCTGCACGTGCAGAACAGAACAGAGGAGGCGCGACAAGTCACGTGTGTCAAAAACACGCGCTTCCAGCGACAGCACGCCATCTTTGTCTCCGCGCTTCAAAACGCTTCTGAGGTATGTCGTGGGACTTTTTCATTCGAGTGGGCGCACCCGTTTGTGTGATTGTATTTTTGTTCTTTCATGCCTTGAAGAGTATTTTGGGTGGTCATGCTTGTAAATATGTTTGTTTGTGGGCTTGTTTGTATTTGTGTGTGTGTGCACGATCATAAAATACATCAACTCCTATATTCCTGGTTAGAACTAACTATTGAACATCATGCCAATGTTGCAGGTGTCCAAAGTCAGCCACATCAGGCGGGAGTACGAGCCGTACAGCGTGTGGCAGCTCGGGGCGGGGGTGGAACAGGGTCGCGTGGACAACTCCCAGATCTCAGTGCTGACGGGATGCCAGCTGTATACTACCATCGCCTCGCGCTTGTCCTTGCGCTGCTCCTTCTCCAAAACTCACAAGCGTGCCGACCCTGCCCTCTGGGCCTTTGAGGCAGGCCCCGCGAACTGGACAGCAGTCCCCGAGGGCAACAGCAGCCAGAAAATCAGCAAAAAGCGCCGCGTTACTCGCATCAACTCCCAGTGGCGGGAGGTAACGCACAAAGGGGAGGCACTGTGCGGGTTGGGCTTGGAGGTGAAAGACAAGGTGCTGGGTCTGAGTATCAAGGTGTGTAACATGCAACAAAAACATGTCGGTCCTTTCCACAAATGGAGACAAGTTCCCAAAGCCAACTGCACCGAGACACTGAAAAAAAAGTGGGTGGAGGTGGACACCAGACCCGAAGTGACGGACCTACCTGGGTGGGTCACCGGGGTGCGGTTGTACCGCAACTCAAGGGGGAGGCTGGCTCTGGAGATGAAGAGACGGTTTCAGTTGTCAGAAACAGCAGCCGTCTAGAGTGTAGAAAAAAAAGATTGTTTACATGGCTCAATTTTTTTCCCCATCTCTTGTGATGATCAGGTTCGCAGGTTTGGATTTCTCTGTATTAGAGGAGAGCTAATTGAGTATTGGGCTGCTCCTCATATTTTCATTTATCGAGAGCAGGGATGTTCACGCTGGTTTGTGCGAACTGTGTGTACTTTCGGTGACCAACTTTGAGTGCTTTTGACGTGTCGTCAAAGCGGATCTCAGCTTTGTTCGCATTTTTCCTGTTCTCATTTCTCGCTGACACGGATCTTCATTTTCCTGCGATTCTCGTGAGGTACAATACTTCCCACTGTCGCTCATTCATGAACAAAGAAACAAGAAAAGAAATAAACATTCAACCAGCAAACGCGGTAGCTCTCTTACTTTCCCAAACCCTTACATATCTTTAAGACCAATCGTTTTCAGAGAGAGTTGTCCACTAAACTGGTTTGTGGTCTGACAATATATTACTCCATCCTTAAGTAATGTGTGCCTTCTTCTACTTGTATAGTTGCAGCCTTTACTCCTTGTGCAAATTTGAACACATCAACTTTAGTCGTAAATTTAAAGCATTTTTTATTTCTAACTAGACCATTTGTTCAAACGTTTCTAACGTTAACCATGTATAGTTTTTTTTCCTCACCAGAAAAGACAATTTCTTGCTTCATGGTATCATTCATGTACCTTCTCCATTGTAACGCTGGTCACTTTTTGCCTAATTGATGACATAGTGCATGAATTATGTGCAATTAACGCCTTGCACAAAGAAAGTCTTCAATTAGTCCACCCAATAACTCTTTAATCTTCTGAAAAGTCAAAAAGTCATTACAGTTCCCCAAAATATGAAGCACGATCTCGCAGGACGTAAAACGTGCAGTGAACAGAAAAAAAAATTTAGCAGACCACCAATTTTGTTGTTTTGGTTGAAAAACAAACCAGAACAAACCCAGCTGTGCATTGTTTTGAACAAGAAATAAATTGTTGGTTAGTTGTGGTGTCAAGTGTGTCAAGACATTACGGTGCAGAAAATCTTCACGGTGATGTGGGTATCAATGTGGTGAGTACGACTCACATGTTACGGAGTTGCCATCCACATATGACAACCCGTTAAGAGTGAGATGTAAGCAGATGTGGTGCATCCTGTCCCCTAAGCAATTCTCTAATATTAGAATAGTCAATCCGACTTGTAACTTTTTTTTAATATTAGAGAGCGTGACCAAATCTTTTTCTTGAAGAAAGAGAAGGTATTTAAAGTTTATCCAAGACTGGAAGGAAGGGTGTGTGCAGCAAGCAGAACTACCCCGGAAAGGCTGTGGATTTTCTTCGTACACGAACAGTTGTCGGGAGGGATAATTGAATGTGTGATTATAAATTATGAAGATGATTAAGATAATGGTCGTGGTGTTGAGGAATATAACGAAGAGGTGAATTTACAGAGCGCCTCACCTTTAAGAAGCTCGAAGCGCTTTACGAGTTCACTAGGACTTCATCAACCTTATCACAAGCACCAATGACCAATGGTTGACGAGCGAATTCATAATTGATTTAATACTGTTTTTACTAACTTTGCAACTTCTGTCCATTATAAAGAAGTAGCTCCAGGGGTATTAAAATATTCTGTATAGTTTCTACTTTTATTGAAGTTTTTACTTCGGCTGGCAGCACAGTAGGTTTGTTGACAGCATCACCACGTTGCCTTGAGCTACGATGTCACTAAGTGGTAGGAATTTTTCAGCTCCCACTTAATCTTACGCATACACCGTCGTGTATACAGGATCCATCGTTGCCTGAACATGGACAGTTTTCAGTGGATTCAGTGGATGTGACGATTAATGCGGTAATTAGCAAGCAGCCAAATCACGCGTGACGTGGAAGACATGACAATGGCCACATAATGGCAGATGCCGGCATTGGGGTAGAAGAGATCGCATATTACAGGGCAGCGAAGAACAGTTTTCCTGACACTTAACTCTTGAGAAGAAGAGAAGCCGCCTTTCTTCTCATGGACCTCTGCTACTGTTTGGCATGCTCACTCAACTATTTTCGCCGCAGTGACAATCTTCGTGCACCCCGATCTGACCCTTTCCGTCATCTTCCGCCTTACACAAGCTCAAGTCTCTGTGTTGTTCGTATGTTGACTGACAAAAACTTCGCTTTTAACTCCCGTTTCTTTGCCGTGTAACGCATCCAGATCTTGAAAACTTCGTATCTAACAGCGAGACTGAAGATGTCTTCGCTAGTTTTCAAAACAACCTTCAAGCTGTTATGCTCTTCGTCAAATTTTGAACCAGCTGCAGGAATGTGTGCATGAGCATATCCGGACGCACATATGGAGATGGGAATTCTTACATAAACCGACGTTTAGTGTGCAAGGGTTAGTTGGCAAGTCTGGTGAAAAACTGCGTTAGGTTCAGTTTGATATGTTTTTAAACACGCTCAATTTTTATGTTTGTGTCATATTTATATAATAAAATTTTAACCACTTACTTTATATTGTGTGCAGTATGCATTGGCACGTGAAAGTGTGGACATCCATCCAAATATAGAAGTATAAATCAACAAGAATAATAAATGAGGCCAAGACATGCTGATTTTCAAAGCTATTTTAATTGAAATATACATACACTGACATTCTGAGAACACTGGAAAAAAGGAGTGAAAATTGTAAACTAACATACAAATCACCTTTTTACAGACCACTGAAACCAGCTTAAAATAATTTCTCTTATTCTGCATCTTGCACATGCACAAACCTTTACTTCCAATCACATTTTCTCCATTCTATGCCACCGAGTTCGCTGGTCCAGAGGTTAAACATGATCAAATTATTTCAGATCATTAAAACAAAACCTGAATTAAGAGAATGTCACAATGAATACCAAAAGTATGAGAGTATGATTCCTGGTAATCCTCTGATCAAAATGGTCCAAGATTGTTGGTGTTCTCCTGTATCCACGAATGGGGACTGTGGAAATGTGTTTTCATCACAAAGAACCACTGGGAGAAAGGAAAAGGCCTGTTTTTTCTCATCTGTCAAATGTCTTTCCGTAACAGAATCCCTCCAAAACCACCATCTCAAACGCATAAGTCAATGCATCACTATTTCACTTTTTCTTCTTCGGCCGACCACGGTTGTCAGGCGTACCATCCGCCTTTCGCTTCTGACCACTCTGCAAAAATGAAAAATAGGGACTGATAAATTTTGATGAACCTTTTTTTCGTTACCAAGCACAAATTTTAGTCTTGCAGATTTCAGATAGCAATATTTAACTGATGAGTAAAAAAACTTGTTTAAAATGGCAAATTCTTCTTGCCATGATACCCATGATACCGCACAGTTAGGAAACCATTATATATTGAATCTGGGATGGTAGCCGACATGCAGATACAGAACATAAGCTACAAGAATAGACTTAACTCTTTCCTAAAATCTGTTCACTTTTAATGTTTTTTAAACACATCAAATGCTAAAGTCTTTAACATGTTTACATTTCTTAAAAGCTTATAATGGAGATAATTTTTAATCACTTGAAAGATTATTGGCGTTATGCAACACACCTTAGGCGTCCCGGACTTGGGCCCACCACGCTTCTTGCGCTCAGCCTTTTCACGTTCCTCTAGTTCCATGTTCTCCCGCTCAATAAGTGTTATAAGAGTATTACAGCGTCGCTGAAGCTCCTGCTCATACAAAACCAAAAGTCATTTTAACTTTTACGCAAATTCAATGTGGTAAAGGCACCTTAAGGATCCTTGAAGTAACCTTTAAAAAAAAACCACAAACGTTTAAAATTCATACACTTTTAAAAGGGTACATACCATTGCAGTTCGGGACTTGATAAACCAGTCAAACCGGAACTGTGGTGCCTGCCGGACAGCCTGCCGCAATTCATCATATACATTCTCCTTATCAAAGCCTAATTTGTGCAGCATGCAAACTAGGAACCTATCCTCCTCCTCAGTGTAGTTCTTTCCTTTGTTGGTCCCATACTGGATTCGCAACTGGTGGAAGGGAGCTCTGTACCGTGCCATCTGTAACAAATTTGTTGTACATCTTTTATGTGTATAAACGAAGACCAAAAAAGCAATTGGGGAAAAAACTATAAACTTTTAACACAATAACCCATGTGTAAAAAAAAAATTTACTCTACTGCCAAAATAACAAAAATCATGACGGCTAGAACTCAAACGTATTCATAAAATATGTTTAACTCCAATAGGTAATATTTCATACAGCGTAGAGCATGAAATCTTTGTGCTTGTTCAAAAATGATTGTGTTGCCTTGTATAAAAAGTTGCTGATTAGCAATTCAAAGCCTCAAGACTTATAGAAAATTTCATTTCTTTATTTATTGTAATGTTCACACATTACTTTTGCGTCCAAAGCCTTTTTTATGCTGATGCGTCGTTGAATTCTTGCTTCACCGCGTTCAATCTGTGCCATAATCCTCTCAATATCTTGAAGTTCATTGCATCGGTCCCAGAATACAGTGGAATACTGCATTACCTAGAACACAACATAACCATATGTCATTCTAATGGTTATAGAAATATCCACTCTGCACTTCATGTGATAAAAGGCCATCACTATATATTCCTTTTTGAAAGAAATCTTTACCTCCTCTGGTGTTTTTCCTTCAACCTCTCGGGCTATGGACTCGATGTCATCACGGCCAAATTTCTCATTGGCTTTGATAAACTGCTGAAAATCTCGCTTGGTCCAATTGGTAAATCCCTGCCATTTATAAAGACTTTTGGTCAAAGTTTTAGGAAACGATCATCACTTGTGGTTTAAATATTTTTTTAATGGAAAAACTCCCAAAATAAACATAACATTTAGGAATGTTCATGCATACTTCCAGCCATAAGTAGGAAGCTTGCAGTTCAGGACAATTTTAAATTCTGCCCAAGCAAAAAACATCTTTACTTCATTTGCTTGCATAGTAGTGCTTTAGCACAGTTTTAATGTGCCCAGTGTTACTTGCTATTCGTTAAAAAAAAAGGGGGGAGGGATTGGTGTTTTACGCCGTGCCAACAACTAAAGCTATATTACGGCAAGGCAGCCAGCCCTGTAAACAGATGCCACGTGCAGAGAAAGAACAGCTAGCCCGAGACGAGAAATGAACTCTGGGCAGTCAGCCTTCACTGTATTGGTGACAGGCGCTAACCGTGGCGCCACCGGACCGCTCTAAAAAAAAGGTAGGGGGGGAATTTGAAATGACTGTTTTATTGCTTCCCACCTCCTTAAGAAGTTCATCTTTCTCTGCTATTTCTTCTTCTGTTAACGGCTCAGATTCATCAATGCGAGCCTGTTCCTCTTTTCTGACACGATCGGCGTCTGCTCCTAAATCTGGATTTTTGGGAACCTGTAACAAAATTTACTTTTTTTAAAAATTAATGAATGCTTTTAAAATATTTCAAGCTCTCTCTCTCTCACACAAATAGAAAAATAGAAAGAGAAAAAGAACAAAAGCAAATAGTATTTCTTCTGGTGATAACACACCATTAAGTTACTGTATCTCTTGCAAAGGATAGCTCTATGACAACAAAACTACTCACCCTGTACCCAATAGATTTGCGATAGTAATAAATCTCCTTGTCAAGAAGCTCAAACAGGCGAGGAGGGTAGAACTGAAAATCCTGTATGTTAGGCTGCTTAGGAGGTCTAGGAGCTTTGGGAGCTTTCGGCTCACTCACTCGCAGCGCCTCTCTAAAATATGCATCAACAGCGTAATTGGCCTTGCGCTCTCGCTTAGGAGGTTCAATCCAGCCACCCAGCGTACCCAGTTTGTGCTTCTCACGGTAGTCTTCTCCTTCAAACTGGTAAACTGAATCAGGAGTATCCATGGTAAAAGTGCGCAAGCTACTCTCCCCCATATCATCAAGTTTCTTCTTCAATTCATCCGTCTACAAAAAGAAAAGAGTCATCAATACTGCTGGTTTCTGAAAGGATACCAAAGCTTCATTCAGATATTCATAGCCTTAAGCACGCTCGTTAGCAAGAGACAAAAATCTTAAACCTGATTCATTTGATGCTTTGAAAAAAGACACCATATAGCACGCAGCAACGTCAACAAAAATGATTTTCTTATAAGTGCTAATCTTATCTATTTTAAATAACAGTAACTTCCTATTATATATGTAATCTTCCTAATATAGCTAACTCTATACTTTGCATTACACTTGCAACGTCTCAAGAAGACTGGATGCTAAAAACACTTTCCTACCTTCTGTTCACCCTTTACAATAATTGTTTCAATATCTTCATCCGTTATCTCGCTTTCCTTTGAAGCAAAGACATGACTTGCTCCATGGCGAATCATATTCAGCACTTCATCCTTGCCTAGTTTATTTGTGTTCTGATCCACCAGACGGCCTGAAATATCACCATTACTTTAGACCAAATTTTTAACCCTTCAACCTCATCACCTTAAACCAAGTTTATAGACTGTTTGCAGCAGTAGTGGTATTTATTCTCAAGACAATCTTTTATGTGCATACTACAGTAAATTATAAAGAAAACTGTGTATCTTAGCTTTCTCTTTCATACACTTACAGATGCTTACCTTGCTGGATGACGACATTGTCAAGACGTAGCTTCATCTCTGCTCGCTCCACAATGCGCTCCTCAACAGTATTTTCTGTGATGAAACGGAAGACACACACCTGCTTTTTCTGTCCTATGCGATGAGCCCTGTCCTGAAATAAAAATGAAAATTCTATATTAAAAAAACTAGGTCTCAGAAGTGGTTCCCAGTCACTTAATCCCCAGACACTTCATCCCCGACACTTCATCCCCGAGACTTTTAATCCCCAGACAGTTCATCCCCAGACACTTAATCCCTAAACTAAATCCTTAACTATAAAAATTATGAAGTCAGCGAAAAATGTAATTGAAATTCAAATCATGCTATTAACTTCAACGTCATTTGAACATCTACAACATTAGTTAAAGTTTATATAAGCTAGTAAATTTAATGTTCTTCAACAATATGATATGAAAATTGTTCTTGAGTGTCGGGGATGAAGTGTCGGGGATGAAGTGTCTGGGGATTAAAAGTCTAGGGGATGAAGTGTCTGGGGATTAAGTGACTGGACACCCTCAGAAGTAGCTACCAGTTAAAAATGGTCTTGTCTATAAGCACACAATTACTAATTTCCTATTGAGGGGGAAAAAACCTTGCACATAACAATCCTTAAATTGTCAACAGATGTAATGAAGGTGACAGTTCTGTACATACCATGGCTTGAAGATCCACCTGGGGGTTCCAATCTGAATCATACAAAATCACAATGTCGGCTGTAGCCAGGTTGATACCTAGACCACCTGCTCTAGTCGAAAGCATGAAGATGAACTTGGAACTGTCAGGAGCATTAAACTCGGAAATGGATTTCTGTTAGATAAAGCAAATAGCAAATAAAAATTAATCTGTATTTGAAAGAGTTTTGTACTTCTTTTCTACAAGTAATGTAGTTGTATCACTTTTGTGCATAAGCAGAATGAGATTATTACACCAACATGCTTTACTGGTTGTAATGTATACAATGTAATGTTAGTAGTTGCTTCCTACTAACACTGACAATTTGTTCTCAAATTATCTGAATAATTTTGAGTCACGTCAGACAAAAGCTTCTTAATTTTCAGAGGTTTTTTAAAACGTTTCACTGTTATGTTTAAAGACAATTTTATCAACTTTAGCTTGCAGATGTCAAATCTGAAAGTGTCACCTGCCCAAATTATAATAATCTTAAATCTGCTACATCAAAGACTTAAGAAGTACAGTCTTAAACTGCTCACCCATGCAGATCATATGAAAGTCAACTTTAATTCACTTTGCAATTAAAACTTCAGTAATTCAAGGTCAAAATCTATAAAATTTAATTTTTTCAAAATGATTTCCTTTAGTCATCAGTATGACTGAGAGAACTGGTACTTGCTATATAGAAGAAATTGAACATGATCTATCCCAAAGGTTCCATACACATGTATCCTGTTGCCATCATTATGCTAGAGTAATAAAAACAAAGTGTGACATAAGGTCATGTCACGTCTATTTTAAGTGATACCTGAAATGCACAGCTGAATTTTCACTTAATTTAGCATACAAAACTGTATATGCCTACCTCCATGCTAAAAATATAACAGTTTGGATGGAAAAGTAAAGATTTTAAGTACCAATTAGCATTGTGTTGCTGTAACTATCTCCTATACTGACCTGTCGATCTTCATGGGGTGTTGAGCCATCCAGTCTGCAATATTCATACATTCGCCAGTAGCAATAGTCTTCCAGTATATCCAACATGCGGGTCATCTGGCTGAATATCAACACTCTTGATCCTGGAACAATATGTAAAATATCTGGGTTGGCCTTACCTAGCAGCTTATACATACCTATTCTCCTGAGACATTATTTTTAAATGCCTTCTATGTCAAGAAAAATACGAGAATAGTAGTCATGGTCTATGGTAGCCAAGCTTCATTAAAATGAAAGGATTAGTATCCATTATTTTCCTGTTTATGACGACCAGCACAGTATCAACAGATTCAAATCCGTTGTCTCGATGGGGTGTCAGTATTCACAAAATCATAGTAAAGAGAAATTTTTCTCAAAATGTCAACTAAACAGCCAGGAAGTTTAAGGGTAGCATGGGGATTCAACAACCCTTACTGAGAAGTCGTGTAGACAAACTGTATAGTCACGTGAAAATGTTAGTGAAATGAGATTTGGAAAAATTAAGAACTACTATAAAAATAAAATTCAGAGAGATTTCAAAAATATAAAGCAAGACAAACACAACAATAGATAATAGATGCTAGAGGAGAATCTAAAGTGAGGCTAAGTTTTAGAAAACAGAAAACGACCAGCAAGAATTAGATCTAAAGTAATGGCAGACAACATGACAATTACAGTAAAATCAATAGAAAGCAAACCAATTACAAGCAGTAAAAATGTTAACAAATGAAAGTCTAAGAGAATCAAATACATCAATACTACATGATGTTTCTATCTAATGTTATGTTCGAACAAAAGTACTGATGAAAGAAGGATGAGCTGTCATCCCTTTTCTGGTGCTTTGTCTGGACTAGTGTAAATCCTCAAGGAACTTGACAGCCTGCATCTGCCTGCATGATGTGTGACAACAAATTTGTTCCTTTCTATGAATTTCTTCAAGGTGAAAAACAATGCCAATGTAGAACTGTTATGCTTTTTACGAAAGCCTGGCATTTCTAAAGAAAAAAAAAATGTTTGATAGATGCAGGTGGACAGAAGCAGACCTTGTTCTTTTAACCTAGGTAGGAGTTTGTCCAGAATGGCCATCTTTCCACAATTCTCTACAAGATGGTAATCTGTTGTGTATGGTGGACCTGTAAACACAATGACAAAACAATGCTGCAATATGCCAAACTGACAAAGAAAAAACAAAAGAATAAGTATGCTATTTTAAAAAATATTTTTTGTCACCAAATAGATCACCATATTATCAACAATTTTCTTATTTTTGGATCAAAACACTAAATTTCATCAATTTTACAAAAGTAAAGGCACAAAATTTACCTGGCTCAAGACCATCAAATAGATATGGGTGATTAGTGCACTTTCGCAACTGCATGAGGATGTTCAGCAGACGCATCTTGTCAGACTTCCCAGCACCGTTAACTACATCTATATCTTTCATCAGGACCTTGGTGTAGCTGGACAAAAAAAACTTGTAATTTTAGTTAGCCTAGGTATTACCATGTTTTCCCCAAAATAGGACCAGGTCTTATACTAATTTTTGCTCCAAAAGAGACATTAGGATTTATTTTCATGGGATGTCTTATTTTTTGGGTACAAATTTTACATTTTTTAAAGTACAGTCAAACTTATATAAGTCAACCTTCCATTATTTGAAATTCTCCCTCACTCAAATTTTTAACATCAAATGCATGTTCAACTTCCATTGCTTGAACAGGCCTAGCCAAAATCTTCCACAACTCAAAATATTTTAAGCCGGTCAGCATGTTGAAACCATTTGAAAATACATCGGAAAGTGTAAAATCGTGTACTCCTTCCTACCATGAAGGAGGCAAGAACCATGCTGAATGTTCGTTCATTGATCGAGTCACACAAAGGTGTACCCATAAACATTTTTGACTATCATACTCGTTTATTTTAAAAGAAATGAAGAGAAATTGTCCATAACAGACTTTTTTTGCTGGGATCAATATTCATTGCATTTATTTTTGCCCTTAAGAAGTTATAATAATCTAAGCATTTTATATATTTTTTCAAGGTATGTAGGTTATTGTCGTATTATATAACATTGTCCATACTACTGAGACAAAAACAAAATATTGACTTTTCCCTGAATTTTTCCACAATAAACTTCATTCATCCAGTCCATGGACTGATACCACAAGGATATTTCGGAACTTTCAGGAGTAATCAACAAATACTCCTTATTTGTCCAAAAATACAATTATTCAATTCAGTTTTTCCTGACCCATACAGACCCTTAAATATAGTAATGCTGGCTTTTGCTATAAGTGTACAATCTAGCACACTAAAACCTCCCCATTAAGACTCTGAAATCCACAAACATTGGGTCATAATGATGAGTCGGAGCAGGAAGAACAACCAGTCTGCTTTAATTCCACAAACCATGACTTCAAACACCTATAACTTCAAGTTCATGTATTTAAATGTTGAAATAATACTCTTGGAAACTATATCATAATGGCTTTTTTGTTGTTTTGGTTTTCACTTGGTCATGTTTATTCTGCCATTATTAGGCTGTATTGAAGATTTATAGGGGAACCAACTCTCCAGGTAAGAGCAATCGATCCATACACATATACTGTGGCAGACAAAAACATGGTCTTAAAATGAATTAATAATAATTTTTAGTATGATTCCTTCAAAAAATGTTAGCTTCAAAGACACGTGACGGAAAAGATAATCGGCTGATGTGCACTGGTAAAGAGACAACAATGATTGGTGGGATAACCATATCGCCCTGGTTTAATCAACCTCCCCCTTGGGTCAAATCGACTCCACCATAACCATATCATCCCAAAACTGACAGTCAAATCAACCAGGCCCGGGCCTAATGACTTCCCGAGGAGGAACACTTGTTTTCCATTAACCAAATGTCTGCACATAAAATAAAATAATATGAACCTCCAAACTAAAGAATAACAACAAAGGCTTTTTTCAAAAGCAAATTAAAAAAGTGGTTTTTTTAAAAAAAGAAAATCGTGTTATGCACCACTGTGTGATTTGTTCTCTGAATGTGTATTGCAAAGCATCTATTTTTGTCTCCTGTTCTTTCAGCATGGATGGATTCAAATTTAAGTATTGGAGCAATAAGGTAGCTATGACTAGAGCAATGTGGTTTGGGCTGAAATGACTTTAACGCATAGTACAGGTAGAAAATCATAATAGAGGGTACACAGCATGCCAGAAGCAGTATATTTTAATATGTACTTAATTTTTTTTTCAACATGCAACATTTGGAAAAAAGTCATAACAAAGCATTAGCTGTCACTCATAAGTCAGATTAGGGAGGTTAGTAGTACTAGAAATATCGTTTATACAGCACCCATAAAAATTTGGAGTCATAACTAAGAGAGGGTCGTAAAACGGAAGGTCTTAATAAAGAGGTTTTACTATATATAAAGTTAGTACTCACAGTTCTCTCTGCATTTTGCTCAGTCCAACAAAAATTTTGGTTTCTTTTTTAGGAAGAAGTTTCTTTTCCACGTCTGCTTTAATTCTTCTCAAAAGAAATGGCCTCAATACCTTAAACAGATATAGATTTAGAACAATTTTTATTAATTTTTTTTTTTTAAATCTACATACCTCCCACACTGCTAGACTGAAGACAACACAAGCTGTACAAATTATGATAGCCAAACTATTTTGAAGATTTCAAATTTTTTTCCTTAAGTAATAACTAGTAACTTCTTTGTTCATGTGTGTTCCAATGCATGCAAGCAGCATGTGTGATTAAAATTGTGATCCATAGCAAAGATCGTCAGATTTGAAAACCAATAACATGAATATGTAAACCCGTAGGACTACTCACAAAACACAATGTTTTTTTATCTTATTCAAAAGCTTAACCCTGCCATCATGCCTACAATTCTAGGCACAACATTCCAATATAATGAGTGACATCTTACCCCATGTAATCTCTCCACCATCTGATTGTTATCCTGCCCTAGACAGTTTTGGGTGTTGAACCAGCCATCAAAATCCTGAGGATTAAAAAATATATATAAAAGGTCCTTATCAAGACATATTTCTAAAACAGTTTACTTCGTGGAATCTTTCTTGCCTTCATTTTTCAACTATGAATCTCAAATTTTTTTTTAGCATGCTTGTATTTTTCAATTCACTTTCAATATTCAGTTCAAAAAACAAAAAACAAAAAATGAACAGTCTCTAAAAAACCAGATTTATGCTACAACTTATATATTCAATAGTATTCAATAGTACTTATTCCAAGATTTTATGACAATGGCTCACTTACATCAGAGGAGTTGAAGACATCGGGCAACAAAAAGTTGAGCAAAGCCCATAACTCGTGCAGATTGTTCTGGAGTGGTGTCCCCGTCAACAGCAACCGATTTGTGGACTTGAATTCACGCACAATTTCTGATAACTAAATAAAATTATAACAATTTTATTTCATTTTACTTCAAAGGAGACTTAAAATTTTCTTCCTTTGGATTGTCTGGTAAAGTTAATGAAGAAATATGCATGAAAGTGCTGACTGAAAAAGGAAGGGATAATCTGATCAACAATACATTTTTTTATTGTTGCAATAAATGTCTCTTCTTCACCCATCCGCCCCACAAAAAACAAACAAAAATACATACCTACTTCAACTGAATCTCCTGTCAAAAAAAGAAACATCACTGACTAATAAGAAGTGAATATCTGAGTAACAGCGACAGAGAAAATGTCTAACCTTAGATTTCTCATTTTTGATGCGGTGAGCCTCGTCGATGACAATGTAGCGCCAGTTGAATTTTTTGAAGACAGTTTTTTCTCTGATACACATTTCATAGGATGTTATGCACACATCCCACTCTCCAGGCATGAGAACATCACGAATGAAATTGGCCTAATATAAGAAAAATGGAGATAAGAAATAGCCAGATGTTATTGCAGGTCAAAGTAATTTTCCAGATATTATCTCAAGACAATGGTTTCTCTTTGTGTTTTCTGTATTTGATTTTATTCTTCTTTTAGTACGGTTTTTTATTCTTTTATAGTTCATATGTTATTTGTTTGTTTTCCTGTCCCTTGTATGCTGTCCATGTTTCATTATTGTTCTTAAGCGCTAAGAGCATACTCCTTAGGAGAGTGAGTATGCGCTTTACAAATTTTGCATTTATCATTTATAAGATTTTCCCAGCAACAAACCTTGCCAAAATTCTATGTATTATTTTAACTTGTCTCTTTTAAACAGTTCTGTCCTCTAATGCTGGAAATCTTCCTGCATTGTGCCAATGCTGAAGAAAAACCCAGTATGAATTAAATGATTTATGCCCAGCTGCATTAACCTCTGCTAAAGTATTTGAAAAGCTTGTACTCAAATGCTTATTAGTCCTGGTTCAGGACTTATTAGGCCCTCTACAGTTTGCCTTTAGAAATAAGCATAGTGTAGAAGATGCTGTTTTATATCTTAAATAAAATTTCCACTTCTAGAGAACCCCCAACACCTGTATTTGTCTTTTTTGTTTGACTTCCCCAGTGCAATACAATGTAATGTCATTTTCTTGTTCAAAAACCAATTTAGGTGTATCTTGATACCAGAACTTCTGTGTAGATCTTAGAATCTGACCAACAGACCTCAATTTATAAGAATTTTTAGTGATGTCATTTCAGATATTCTGTGTATCAATACTGGTGCTTTCCAAGGGACAGTGCTCTCTCTTTTGTCGTTTGCTCTGTACACAGTGGAGTGTAGACACAGGAACGAAACTGCTGTATAGTTAAATTTGCAGTCGACACCTGACTTACAGGACTAATTTCTAACGATAATGACTCATACTACAGAAATATAGCATTTTGCTGTGATGACAATTATTTAAATATCAAGAAAACAAAATAAATGATTGTAGATTTCCGGAAAGACAGCGGATTTTTTGATGACATACTCATAAAAGGTGGGGTCGTAAGAAAAGTAGATAGTTACAAATATTTAGGTATAACTAGTGATCATAAACTTACTTGGAAAACTCATGTTGATAGCATTAACAAGAAAATATAAGAAAATAACCACCTTTACTGTTTAAGACAATGCACACCTAGAACTTTTGCACTTTCTACACTTCTGTAATATGCACCACCATGACTTTTGGCCAAGTGTGCTGGGTTGAGCATAGCAAAACAGGATACTGACAAGCTGAACAAAAATATTAAAAACGCAGGAGTGAATGGGAGGGGGAAGAATGACTTGGACAGAATACATCACAAGCTTCTGTACAACGAACTGCAATTTTAGCTGACGACTCTCATCCACTCCAGAAGAAATATGACAACAGACACACAGACAGAAGTTGTAGGTTTAGAATTCCCCTAGCCATAACTGCATGCTATCTGCATTCAAAAGAGTGGCACTCTATATATATATATGACCAAATCATGGATAGAACATGTCTTTGAGTGAATGTTCTCACAATGCTGGCTTCCAGTCCTGGAGCGCCCGGTCTTTCTGGCTTTTTGTATTTATGTATGCTTATATTAAACGTCATATTTAAGGTATCATGTCTGATGTAATATATAATAGTAACACTGGCAGACAATTTCCTCAAAAGGATTATTAAAAGTTGTTTTGTATTTATATTCTTTGTGAACAATACTGCAAGCAGTTTAATGTAAGTAGTACTTACTCTTTCTGCAGCATCACCAGTGAGACACACAGCACGCATTGTGGGCACCCAGCGTTGAAATTCAGCCATCCAGTTGGCAAGAGTGGATTTAGGACAAATAACCAAGTGTGGAGATGGGATATTACGGTAATGCTTCATGTAACCCAGCAGAGATATAGTCTGAAGCGTCTTGCCTAAACCCTAAAGAACAGAAAGAAAGCAAATGGTATTATAAATAACTAAATTTTCCATGAAATCTGTTTTCTAAGAACTGAAATAAGAAAGAACACTCTTAGCATGCGCAAGTACAGAAAACCCAGCCTTTCAATCTTGCCATATACTAGAAGTACCTAACTACTAAATTATACTTTTATCAGACTCACCATCTCATCAGCCAAGATGCCATTGATACCATTTTCATAAAGTGAAATCATCCAGTTCAAACCACGAACCTGATAGTCTCGCATCTCTCCTCCTTTCACATCTGAAAGATTAAACAGCCTCATTGCAAGGGACAGCCATCATTATGTTCCCACCTAACCCTATCCCAAACACATACACTCCCTTTATATGTCACCGCAGCAGCTTCGTTCATGCTGAAGATTATTTATAATTAAAGGGTTATAAAAAATATATTATTTAAAAAGGGCATACTCTCAAATGGATGATCTCCAAAAAACCATCAGCATCCTTTTCATTTCTAATAAATTACATATCATTTACACACACGAAGGGGAGGCCTCAAATCGTGTGAGGACATTCCGGGATTTACGACTCTCTGAAAGCAGTTCTTCATCTTCTTCCTGCTCAGTTCGTCGGTGCCGATGACTGGAAACAGAGCACCCAGACTCAAATACATTTGTCAGCTTTGGTACACATCTGGATTGTAAACAAAACATTGACAGAGGATAGAAAGTCAAAACAAAACCTTACTGAGGTACTTAGCTCTCAAAATGGGCAGTGGGATTAATAAACATCAAGATCATCTGTTTAGGAACTGTATGATTATTATAAATGTGATGTACTTTAATTCATTTTAGATACTAGGACAATATTGAGCTAGCCATCCTGGCATGCAAAGAACAAACAAAAATATTTAACAAGAACTATAAGAGATAGACAAAACAAATCTATAAAGAACTGCTCCGATCTCAATCCACCCTAAAAAAAAGTGCACCTTTCGATAAATCCAAAAGAAATGAAATATGCTCAACAGAATTTTGAAGAAGTCTTTTACACACAGGGTTATGTAGACTACATCATTCTAACAGTTTATACCAAGCATTTAAATGGTCACATATCAAATAGCAATGAATGAACATTACACTGATGAATACCAACTATAATATTTTATTTAATGGACATTTGACTTTGCAGTTTGGCACTTCCTCTTTTGAATAATGCAAGGAAGGTTGTGATAGAAAATTTCTACACTTCCTGTCAAAGACACTTCCTTAATGGTCTTATTGAGATGGTTGTGTTTAGAAATTCCGCAGCTATCATCATTACTGATTATTCCTATTCCCGAACTGCCATGATTTATGTCCGTAATGTTTGAGTAAAAAATTTAAGTACACAAATGTACGGTATGTCTAAGGTGCAGCCACAGACTGCAGGTCATAAATGCAAGAGAGTTAAGCATTCTTCAGAAATGTTCATTTGGCTCATGCTTTTAAATTCTAAACAGCACTAATGATTTTCAGCTATCCTCTAAGGCACACACAAAAACAAAAATTCTGGCATAAACATGTTTGAAATATAAATGGCAGCAGCTGGAAAAATAAAATCCTACAATACAGTCAGAAACAACATCTTACTCTCCAGCAGCCACTAATTTAGACTTCTCATCCATCTTTTTTATACGTGGTCTTCCAGGCTTCATTTTTAGTGGGCTGGTGGGTCCTCCACCACCTGCTGATGCTCCTGTTGCCATAAAATGAGCAAATAACTCTGTCTGCTGCAGTAGGAAGTTGAAACGATTGCTGCGATCCTGTTGCTGTAATTGACGTAATTATTACTAAGGCATTTTGTATCATCATGTATCAGATAATTCAAACACTTGACAGCTAATCATTAAACTATACTAGCCAAAATCCTGGCTTCTGCTTCCACCTATAATTTTAATGTCAAATTTCAATCTATTGCTTAATCTTAGTTTATTCCTGTGCAGCATCTGCAAAGTAACGAAATACTTATACTCATGATGTCTCATCTTGACAGATCATGTTCAGCAATGACTGATAGATGTTTTGAGTCTTCCCTCCTTCGTGTCTCTTTTTCACTTTTAGAAAAGTCTGCTGCTTATACATGACTTTTATTGGTCATATTAACTTAAGAAAATGATACTGTTGCAATACATTTCAGAATTTTTACACTAGATGCACTCTTGGCACGAAAATTAAGAAGAAATTAACCAAATCTTAAGATACAAAAAAAAAGTCGAGCACAAAAAAACTGGCTAGATATTTTTATAAAGTATTTCATGTTTTATTACTCATTTCTATTACCAATTAAAAAATCTTACACAACATTTAATGCTTGAAAAACTTGTGCATGAAATCCATGGAAAATACACAAACATCCTGAACTTATGAGAATGCTATGCCCACACTCCTGAAAATTCTTTACAGCCAACGTACCCCCAAAACTTTTAATTAACACTACTTTGCAATTAAATCTTCCTTACAATTATAGCATCAGCAGCGGGCAAAGCACTTTTTAATACTGCAATGATCATGCCATCAAAATTTTACAAGGTTATAAAAATCACTAACCAGCTTTGCTTCAAAATCCACATTTTCTTCCTCTTTGACAGCTGCAGATTTAGGTGGTAACTTGAGAAGAACTGATGGCCCTGGGTATGGCTGAAATTTAATTGTTTTAAGTATGGTTTTCACTGACAATATAGGTGAGATCTTACTTCAGGTGGCAACATTACTGATGACCAGGCTCCCTCCTTTCTCACACAATTTTTATATTAATATACCGTCTTATGGTGTGACAAAGAATATGACTGTCATATGTCGACATTGCTTGAAGATCTCTGTAATCTTAAGTGCTACTGTGACATTTTTTTTTTCTAAATTATGTTCACTATAATTCTGTCATTTCGTCTAAACCATTTTCGCCAGATACTGACTGCTCATTCTTAGCAAAATAATTTTTTACGATTTTTATGAAGAAGTTCATCAATAAATCGATAAATAAAAATTCACTAATATTTGACTGACTGACTTAGTGTGGATTCTTGAATTAGTGTGTAACACTGCTACAGTACTTAGAATATGTTTACAATAATAGGACTAAGGAATCCATTTTTGTTGTGTCGGTAAATAAAAACAAAGCAAAATCCCAAGATAATAAATTTTTCTCATCAACGTACCGGCTGTTCCATAGGCTCGTCATCGAAGCTCTCTTGTTCTGAATCTGACATCGTATTCTTTCAAATGTACAAGAATAGTTTTGATATTAATTCACTCGATTCGTAGACAGCGAAAATAGCTTGCACTTGGCGGGGGAATCCAATGTGCTTTGTACCGGCGGCTCTTAACCATAGCCTCTAACTAAAAGGCATAGAAAAATCAATCTAGCTATAGAAAGTTTTATTAACAGAACATAACTTTTAAAATTCTAATTAAATTTTGTTATGCTTTCTTTGAAATTTTTTTGCTTATTCGTTACAAATCTATATCATTAGACTGAGAAATATTTCCAATAATATGGAAGAGGCTAATATACCCGGATGTTTTCTTATGACGCATTTGCGAGTTTCTTGCAATTGTTGTTAACGTGGGGGTTTTTGTGTTATGTTTGATAGCATGTTATTCGTTTATATTGTGACTACATGTGAAGTATTAGCGTATCACTTGAGGTAAAGATCTGTGTAAGGATGGTCAAGATTGCCCGCAAGTTTATTGGCTTTCTACTACGACCACAGACTCACAGGGCGGTAAGGGCTACATCCTTTCCAAATGCTGCCATCGGGCCGTATATGGAAACAAGAAGAAGAATGCTTTTATCAAGTCCTTTATACCAGCTGCGATAGCACTCTTGAACACACATGATATTGGCTTTGTTTTCCTCTGTTCAAGCTCAAATTCATGTCGAAATGATTTTCTTTAATGAAATTGGTTCATTCATTCAATGTTTTCAATGTTGCTGTTTTTATTGGCACGAAACAGTGATTGACTAAGGGAAAATTAAATTACTCCTAAGATTTTCCTTGTTTTTGAATATTTTTAGATACATTCCTGTTTGTGAAAGCAGTTTTTTGCAGCCGCAATCTTTTAAAAGTTCGTTGTCTGTTGATTTTCGTTTGCAACTCTTATACGTTTTGTGATGCACATACCTCTTCATGATAGTAAAGCTCAGCAAAAAAAAAATCTTGCCTACTCACATAAATGCGTACACACATACAAAGGAGCATTAGTTACATGTGACTTTGTCTGACCAAAAGCAATGTTAGGGCAGATAAACAGATCCGAAAATTAAGATTTTTAGGGGTCTGCAGCATAACAACTCTACGACCCAAAGAAATAAAAACCCATGCAAGCAAGTCCTTTCACTCATACCACGGGGATACAGATTCATGCTCTTACATTTTACACCAGCTGCAAGCTGATTTTAACACATCTACAATGTCTTAGATAATGACATGCCACAAGACACCATTTTCCGGACCTTCATAGTCAATATATTGTTCATGGCACCCAATAGCTTTGCAATATTACAGGATTATAGTTCTTTCTGTGTTCTTTTAGCAGAGGTAGCATTTAACAGGCGTTCATCTAGTGAATGCAGTCATAATGCAACCATCAGTCACTCCATTAATGTATTGGTGGTCAGAATTATGCTGCAAACACCCTGGGTCTTGTGTGTTTAAAAAAATAAAAAAAACTACTGAAATTTTTGCCAGGATAGGGTGTAGCAGTAATAGCTAAAAAAACAAATTCAACGAATTAAGCACACCATAAAACAAAATTTCTTCAGGCAGTTGGCTGTCAGTTTATTAATCGAGTCAAAACTGAAAATGAAATATATTTTATAGATGTATGATTTATATACATACAAAAGGGTTCTCTATATATTATATATACAATATTTTTCTTTCAACATTGCAATTTATTTTTGCATATAAAAAAACAAAGATCAACAATTCTGGATCCCTATTATGCAACATTACTCAAACTAGTTGATGAATAATAGGAACATTATTTGTAGTACTGTAAAACCTCCCTACTAAGATTTGTTTAAAAAATCCACCAAAATTGGGTCGTAACTAAGAGGGGCTGTAATAGGGAAATCAGCAAGTCTGCTTTATGTTGAAATAAAGCTCTTAACAGCTGTATTATAAAGCTTTTCTTTCACTCAGTTATGCTTATTTATCCTGCCACTGTTGTGCTTGAAACTCTCCAGGTAGAGCAATCGATCAATGTGAAGCATGTATATTGTGATAGACAAAGACACTGTTAAAATGAACTCTTTACATTTGTAAATGCAATTCCTACAATCAGAATACAGTACAATCTGTAACTTGTTTTTTTTTTTTTCATAATCCCATTACTTCTGCAAAAGGCCTCTAATGAAGCAAAATCGACTGACATGCGAACCAGTAAAGAGAATAGTGGGTAGTCATTTCGACTAAAAAATCCATATATTGATCCAGTTATGCTGACCTCCCGCAGGAGTCGTCAACTTTGGCCCAGGCTAAACGAATAACCCAAGCAGTGATACGTACCTATTACCCAAATGTCTAAGAGGGGGTTGCAACAGGGAAGGTCTTAATAAGGAGGTTTCACCATGCACAAACAGTTCTTACATGTTGGTATACAAAACTGATAAAACAGGGTTGCACTGGATGTGTTTCACAGAAAAGCCTCACTACAAGTCATAAAAATAACGACTTTAATTTTGCAGGGATCATAGACATACAGATTCCTAATATAAGAGAGGAGTTAAAATTTTAAAATGTTAAAATGGTCAGGTTCAAAAAACATTTCTGTTTGTAACCAGAACTTCATGTCATAGTATAGCGCAGTACCCACTAGAAAGAAACTGCAATGTGACATTTGAAGAACAATTTTCTTTCCCTCATTGATTTATACACCATTCACAGGAATCATAAAAAAAACTGCATGCTTGTTTTATTAGTGATTTGACAGGAGCACTGTGGTATACATAAAAAAAAATACAAGACTACACTACCAGCTGCTGTGCTTGCACACAGTTCAAAACTATCCAAAAACGAGTTTCTCTACCCACCAACTCGCCCCTCTGAATAGTTCTGTTTTGTACCTTGTCATGATCCAGAATGACTCCTAGCACTGCAAAGAAATTTCGTTTGCCTGTTGGCTGATATTGTCGATTTCTAACAAAGTCATTCTACACATCTGCACTGATTTTTTATCACCTAATGCTTCATACATGCGGCTGGCCTCTGTTATAAGACCCACTCGATGATAAGTGCTCTGCATGACGGCATCTGGTAAATGGCGACCTGCCATGAGAAGTGCTGTAGCTTGTTCCCTCTCTGGCATCTCCAAATCTGATGAATCTGTGATGTCCATAAAAATCAATTGGTAAACATAAAGAAAATTAAATATAGACATAACATCATATGTATCTTTCTTAATTCTCGCGGTAACTTTCAAAGGAGGCAAATAGAAAGTCCTGTAGTCCAGATCTCTTCAAATTCTTGTGAGACATATCAAAAGAGGCAAACAGCTAATAATCCTGTTAGTCGATTTTTGCAAAAAGAGATATGAAATTCAAATGAGCAAGAGAAAACTGACCTGTGCTTAAAGAACGCTTGGTGCGACAACGAATGCTGCGATCAAGAAGCTGCTGTGTTCTGGCTGGGTTTGCACCAGCCATCATCCTTGCAGTTGCTTCATGCAAGAAAACCTGCAGTTCAGAATAGAATGTACTAAATTAAATTTCCAATCACAGATGACAAATATAACGTTCTGCATGGAAGTACTATTCACACATTAATGAAATGTAAGGAAACAAAAATCAGCCAACAATAATTTTGCACGATCTGTCACTGAGAAACTTCCATTATTATTTTTTCCAACTTCAAAAGTGTCAAAAATTTTCACAAGAATACAAGTTTGAATGTTTTTATTATAAGGGGAACAATAAATTCTTAGCACTGTTTAGGTGGGTGCTCCAGTCTGTGTATAATCATGTGTCTGTTCATGTGCAAGCCAAAGACAATGTCTGTTCTGCCCTTGTGCCTTACGCAAACAATAAAAACTAATTGATAAGATGAAATCCTCTATATGCCTCCATCACTATCAAATTCAAGAATTTGAAATGTTTGTTTATAAAAGCTCCATTCACAGATACCCCCTTTATCAAAATTATTATTTAAAATCATTTATACATATTTTTTGAGAGAATCAAGAATCTCCACTATTTCTAATCCTATACAGCATCCTTCAATTACATACTAATCTATTCTTCGATAATATCTACCTTTGGAAGAGCTGCCTTGTCAGCCTGTGAAAGTTTTCTCAAACAGGTAAGATCCTGCTGGAAGCCAATGAGTTCCAGCTGGCTGGCAGGTTTTTCGCCCCTGTTACCAGTCTGGCCTGCTTCCCA
This sequence comes from Pomacea canaliculata, assembly GCF_003073045.1. Lineage (NCBI taxonomy): Eukaryota > Metazoa > Mollusca > Gastropoda > Architaenioglossa > Ampullariidae > Pomacea > Pomacea canaliculata. The sequence goes on from NC_037592.1 coordinate 29,076,622, forward strand.
TAGCTCAGTGCGTGTGGTGAGAAGCCAGTCACAAAGTAAAAGATGTACCCACTGAAAGCAACAGGCAGTGAGTCATGTGACAAACATTTATAAACTGGCATTCCCCGCCTTTATTATCAGTCTCTCTAGCCATCACATTTTAGGGCATTTGTTATAATCCACTATTTGCTGTCAAAATCTAAAATGTTGCTACATATCTAAGACATGAATGTGATACCAAAGAGAAAATATTTCACAGGAAATTATTAGATCTTAAAGTCATGATCATGATTATCAGTATAAACTTTGGCAGCTTATACTCTCTGCAGTTTTTAAAACATTTTAAGAGCTATTATTCAACAAACAAACAAAACAAAAAAAATAAAAAATCACATCAGAATATGGCACAAGGCAGATAAGAAACACTTAAACTATGTCAGATCTTACAAACCTTCACACACGAAAATCACTGAAGCAGAAGTGACAAAACGCAAAAAAAAAAAAAAAAAAAGGATACCACTGCCAGCATTGCCAAAGCAGAACCTCAGTGCTACAGAATCCAAATTTACCTATAGCCATCATTTCAAACTTTATAAACTTGAACACTTGAACTGCTAAGCAGCTTTAGTATATCTGCCTTTCATAAAGTGAAAAATCTCAGTGAACACAACCACTAAAGATTAACAAAGAATAAGAGACTGGCATCAATACGGAGAATTGGCACTTCCCCTTTGTCATTCCTCATCAGCTCCAAACACTTGTGCAGCATTATATTTAGGCTGAACAATTAAAATAATGAAGATATAATGCCACAAAAAATGTGTATGTTCCCAGGATACTTGATCAAAAACACCATGTAGATGGCATGCATACCATGATATTTGCACTGCAGATGCATTGCATGTTTCTCAGCTGATGCAATGCAACCTCAATGCACTACCATAGTACACTACTTCCTTAGAGTGATCACAACCTATGTCAGCAAAGGTGCATCATAAAATCAAAAGCAGCTAAACCCCATAATTACATTTCACCATTTAAGAAACCTGTTAAACTGGTCAGTTTTTGTTGACTAAAGGAGTAACTTTTGAAATTTTTTCAAACTAACATGACTCACTGTATTTTTAACAAAGCAGTTTTTTTTTATCAGCTGCATCATTACTCACCTTTATGGCAGAACGCCCTTGTTCAGGGTAAATGAGCTTCATGCTGTCACGTAGCAGACGGCCTGCCCGGTTACACTGCTGCAGAGACAGCCTGCCACGATTGACATCAGAATGTGCCACTACTCCTTTACGTGCTTTATATGCCAGGAATGCAGCCCGAGGCAGTGGATCACTGTGAAAAAAGAGACAAAAACTGGTTCTGACACTTTATAAACTGCTGACAATACTTATGTTGTATAAATTTTTAATGGCAGCTCAATTTAGTTTATTATATGCTACTACTCAAGGAGCATAGGGCCGCAACACCACCTCTCCAACGGACCCGGTTATGGGCAACCCGCCTCAGTTGGACCATGTGGTTCTGCGTTCCTCTGCCTCTCTGCTGATCTTCTCCAAATCTGTTTTGGCCTCCCAAATCTCTTTCCCTTAGGCTTCCAGACAAGCAGCTGAATGATAATGATGTCAGCTGGTTTGCGCAGGATGTATCTATACACTTGCACTTCTTGACCATCTTGGCTGGTTGGATTCTTGTTAAGTTTTTTTTCACAGGCTGATACTGGAGATCGTTTTGGGCCATATAATGCCCAGGATATGGCATAGGAACAGGTCGTTAAAGATCTGGAGCTTGTTATGCCTGTCACTCTCCAGGTTTCAGAACCAAACAGTAGGACTGTCTTCACATTGGTGTTGAACTTGGGGGCTTTACCTTGACAAAATTCAAGTATTCACATGGTTGCATCAGATTTATTAAGTATTTACACTACAGATTCTGAGTAGCAGTTCTTCTTTGTGTACAGATAACAGTAGGTGAACGTACTATGAAAGAGTTATTTAGTGTAGATGCAATAGCTCGTACGTCAATTTTCACTTCTGAAACCTTGTCATTGTCTGGCACTATTAAAACCGACTTATTTCACCATTTTTTTTTCCTGTTGTTCCTTTTGCTGTGAGTTTTCATTTGCCACAAGCTTGGTTGGTGTTGTAATGTGTTTATCCAAGAACCTCCTTCTTTATGTCTCCTAAAATTTTTCCCACATGACCTCACATGATTGCAAACATTGCCAAAAGAAAGTGGCTATTAATAATAATAAATGCAAAATTTGTAAAGTGCATACTCACACTCCTAAGGAGAATGCTCATAGAGCTTAAGAACAAGAACGAAATATGGAACAGCTTAGGAGAGACAGGAGAACAAATGACATGAACTATAAAATAATAAACAACCATACTAAAGGAAGAATAAAATCAAATACAGAAAACACAAAGAGGAACCAAATAACTGGCATAAGTTTTTGCTTTTTTTGTTTACTTGTTATTGTTTGATGTACTGACATTGATGGACTGTCCAAGATGATATCAGATTTGATGATGCATAATTTTTGTTCAGGGTAGAATGTTGTTTCTTATTTTTCAAGACTATGTCATGCATAACTAAGTACCAGCTTGACTGGTCTGTGCAGACTGCTGGTATGGTAATGATGATTTAATAAGTAACTGGCACCATAGGACACAGTATTACAAATAATGGAAGTTTTTGAGTGAAACAAGTCATGTTGTTGGGCATAAAAATGTACAGGTCCTATACATGCATCTTTAGCTTTTGCATTATATATTATATAACAGTCAAGAGCAAAGTACCATACTCTGCACAGATGACTAGTTACTTGGATGCAAATATTATATTATACAATCTCTATAAATTCTTTACTAAAACATATGAATGAAGCTGACATTGTCTTGTCAATGTTCATTTAATTTAGAAAGTAGGGTTTGGGGGTTTTTTAAACCGCACATTTAGCAATGGCATGATTTTCCACATTTGTAGTTGGGCTTTTGAGATTTGGTATTTTCTGTGCAACTGTATCAGCTATGCTAGCTTAGTTGTGAACCTTCACACCCAGATGGAGATTTGAACAGGTGAGAGAAATTATCTTTATATAATCTCAGGATTCCTGCTTCTCCTTGTGATTTCATCTTCAAGGCATTAAGAAATGAGAAAGAATTCTTTTTCTTTTTTTTTTTGAGTGCTATACATCACAACTTGGGGACGGTGGGTAAGAGGGGTTTGTGTTGATATTTTACGTGGAGCCAGCAATTATGGCTACATCACGGCAAGGCACTCAGCCCAGTAAACACATGCCACATGCAGAGAAAGAAATCACCATTTTAAAGCATAGGTCAGACAGCATAGATTGCACTTGACACAAAATTGACTGCCTTTGATTAAACTAAAATCAGTGGAAGCTAAGAACATTACGTGATTAATAAGATGATTATCAAAAGGCAATAAAGTCCTGCTCATATAGCAATCTACTGGACATGAATCATCTAACCAGTGTTGCAAGTTCTACTACACAACTTACTCAGAATTTTGAAGCTTCTGTGGAAAAGCATCCAAAAGAGAGTAATTGCGAGCAGCATTTTCGTCATCACCGATTAGCCAATAGTAAGCAACAGACACAATGGCACCCCACCATCGAGCTACTTCATCCACTTCTGTAAAATACATGGTAAACTTGCATAACATTAAAATCTAACACAGTATACATACAGGATTTTCTTTACTAAAATGCAGAAGGATGTTTCTTGGATCATCAAATTTTATCAAAATGTTATTAACAAATTTTTTTGTGCACATGTCCAAAGCTTTTCTTTAACATATTATTTCTATTCTGCACACTGTTCTCCTATATAATTACCTCTTTCTACGCAACTTTCCCAGACTACAATGAAAAGCATAATACAAGAAAGTCTTGCACCTTCACAAGCAAATTTGCAAGTGAGGAATAACCCTAACTCTGAATTATGCTTGTCCTTTTCCCCGTTTTTCTCACTTTCAATAACGGACCTAAAAAAAAAAAAAAAAACCCTAAAATTTCTACACTTTCCTTACCCTGAGCTGATATTTCACTAACATCTGCAGAACCAGAAGCATGTCTTCCATTCATGCAAGAGCACTGTATCAGGAGCTGTGCATACTGCATTGTCCCTGCACATGTGTTTCTCCTGAAAGTAAAATGCAGGATTCTTCTTAACGAATGTTTATTCAACAGGTGCATCATCATGTAACAAGCAAATGAGTTAAGATTCTTTGCTCTAAGAGATCATTTAAATGAGAAAAACTTACCCAAAAGGATCCCGTGGTGAGAGAAGAGTAAAGAGGCTCTTCTCCAACAAGTACTCTCTGAATGCTTGAGTCACATTTGCCAAAGGGTCAGCTGAAGAAAAAAAGAAGCAAAATATGAGCCAACCTTTGGGTTGCACATCTTTTAATACACATAGTATTATAGAAAAGAAAATTATTTGAAAGGAGTTTAAAACAAGTTCTCACAAAATCAGTTTATTTCTGATAGTGTATTTACAAAATGATATTAAATTTTTGATACAAATTAACACTAATCTCTTCACCTTTTGATCCACTGCTGGAGAGAACAGAAGTGGAGGTGGTGAAGAGAGGCTGATCTTGCAAAAAGAAACTGTGTCCCTCTCCATGAAGAAGCCACTGCAAATTGGGTGGCACTTGCTCTCCACCACCAGCACACAATCGTCGAGCACGTCGGAGAAAGTAGCGCTGGGGAGTAAAGAATGACATTTATCTTGGACATCATAATTTTGAACATTACACAGCGCAAGCAGGTTCATAGGCTGCTATCAGTCTTGATGCCATGACAGTATCTGATGAGTATGGAAGAATAGCTTTATTCATTGTAAGTTCTTTGAAAGTGTAGGGTATGGGTGTTGGCATGTTTGAGAAAGAAACCTTCGGATTAGTTTTACAAGACCTCACCTCACATCCAATGCAACTAAAATGTTAGAATGTGCCTTTGTCCTGTCAAGATTTGATTATGACAATTCTTTTTGCTGAAAAAACTTTACAGACTTGAGAATCTGACTGCTAAAATGACTATGACTATGCTACACTACTGAAGACCTTGTACTGCCAGCCTATGGAAAATATTCAGTACAAATTGTGGCAATTTGTTTTGTAAACCCCCAAGCCTGTATCACCAATATTTTAACAGTCTGTAAACTCTTTATACAACTCTGCACTTTTATGTAGTTTTAAAATTTTCTTCTTTGAAAATTGTGGTAAGACTGACTTTGGCACTTAGCAAGTACTTTGCTTGACTAAACCTGCAAGGAAACATGGGCCACAATCCTGACCATGCAAGGTATTTGGATAATAATTACTTACTCCAAGATACTGCATGTAGGATGGTAGAGATGCTTTTGTTTGCAGCGCACTTGTGGTGTAAATCTCTGCCAGCAGCCAGCGAGGCAACTTGTCTTTTGCAGCTTCTCCCATATTGATTGCACACAGTGCCAAGTTCAAACCACAAAGTTTCCCCCCTGTTAGGTATTCTGTAGTGACCGAAACAAAGTTTGAAATAATTCTATATCAAAGAAATTAGTTTTAGGGTGCATGGATTAGATAATTTATCTACCAAAGCTACCTGCTAATACTCCATCTGATTTTTTTTTTAAGTCACACATCAATTAGAAGGGATTCAAATACCTGTAAGGTGCAGCTGGTTCAGGCTGTGATACACCAGAGCTGCATTACGTGCGGATTCTTTCACTTCAATTGCTTCAGAACCATGAGCCCCTCTAGCACGAGCAGCAAACCAACGACCAATGTATAAACGATGCAGAAAATGGCGCAGCATCTGCCACAGGACTGACCAGATAGTGTCCCCAGGAGATGTTGGCAAAGGATGCCCCAAGGCATCAAGACATTTGCGTAACTGATGACTTGCTGATGAAAAGTCTTCCTGCAAATCAGGAACCTTTACCTGTCACCACTAAAATCAGCACAAAGCTTATCTAAAAAACATGTAAACAAATCAGATTTGCAAAATATTGCTTGTGCATGGACAATGTGAAGACATGCAGGCTATTGCAGCACTTTTTATTTATTTTTTTTGTTTCCTTACCCGTTCCATATCCACTTGTGCTTGTCTTCGGTGCCGCCAGAATGCTACTGAGGCACGGCTTTTTCTGTACAAGACAGGTTCACCATACACAAGTTTAGCCAACACAAATCCCACTATTGTGGCATTGATCAGCCACAAAAACAATCTGGGAAAAATCCATGAAGCCAAATACTGCCTCCAGTCTGCTGGAAGGAAAAAAGCAGACAAAACATAAGCAAAGCTGAACAATTTTACACAGATTTGAGAAAAACAGTGCTATGTTTTTCTTTTTTCCATAATTGCTAAACAGACTGATAACTTCAACCAGGAAGACAATCAAGCTACACATTCCGAAAATTTTGCGACATTTTTAAAACCAAATCGAAATTTCTCTTTAAACTTGCCTTGTGAAACACTAGCATGCAATCCGAGAAGTGTTCTTCCACTATGTCCATATTCATCACCCACAGCCTGTTTGTTAGAAAACAGCAGACTGAATGGATTAAATGCCAGCACGGCAAACATGAACACACATAAGACAATCCGAGATCGATCCAGCATACGGTTTGAGATTACTTCAAAGCTGCTTTTTTCATCATCCTTCTCCAAAAGAGAATCTGAAAACGTAAAATGCAATTTCTCAGGTACTGTACACATGCATACAAAGGAATCCTTGCCCCTTAAGAAAAAATTCTTGGACATAAGAACAACAGGGTTAACAACGAAAAACTTTGGGTGCATATAAAATTATACTTCTTTAAGCAGCAGTTTCCTCTACCCTCTCCCCTCAAGAAAATTTGCACTTGTAAATTACATATGTCAGTATGACAGACTGGAAAAAGAAGAAAAAAAATTGAAGGAAAAAACATAAAGCACTATTTATTCTGTAAAATAAATGCAAATATCTAAACAATTTGGGTGAGAATGGAAATTTGAAACATGATAATCAAACATTCACAGCCAAGCATTAATTTTTAGCAAATGAAGAGCATAACTAGAAATTTGCTTACCCTCCATGTGATCAAACAAAGGACTTCCTGGAGAAGAAGCATCACTGTCCATGGGGCTGCTGGTAGGAGAGTGGTCTGAGCGTGGTGGAGTCAGCACTAACATGGAAGTGTCCACTGAATCAGACTGAGCACCAGCGAGAAGCTCATCTAGATCTATGCAGAAACATGAAAACCCAACAAATGACTATTTACATGTTTAACCACTGTTTCCTGACAAATCAATGCATATTCTAAATCCAAAAATGGTTTGTTGCTTTTTTTTGTGGTGGATGGGAGGGGGAAGTATCTCTCTTTAGTACATCTCCTTGAATTGTCAAATACTAAAAAGCTTAAGGGTATCACTGTTCACATCCTAGAACATGCGAAAACAAAGGTATAGCTTAAATTGTAATGCTTTGCATAGTGATTAATGCAAATTTGTGTATTTTTCATTCATGCTTAAGTTTTTTTTTAAATTTAAAGGGATTCTAAAGGCTTGTGATAAGGCTCTGGCAACGGTCAAACGTTTCAAAAATATATTTAGTTGCAATTATAGAGCACGATGAGCAATACAGGAGAAATAAATGATTCATTTCTCACTTAATTACCACTTATTAGCACTATTTCGGTTGCCGATATTTATAAAATTTGAAAAAATCCAGTGAAATCGACCCTTGTGTCCTTCCGAGTAACCACGATAGCTTCTCAAGATGGTCAAGCAGACGAGTCTTATTGTGACGTCAGTCTCTGACAGGAAGTGTCTGTATCTGTATCATTGCGAAGATTTGACATCGTCTTTTTATTCGTATGACGCACTCTGTTTGTAAGGCTTGTAAGGCTCTGTCTTTCGGAAACTGATGAAAAGAAAAATCTTTGAATCTTTTCCCATCTTTTCATGGCAATCGGGTGCAGCACATTCTCGAGGCATGGTTCTCACTATGGAAACCACACGTCAGGTGATGGAGAACGAGACTTCGTGGAAGCAAAAAAAGAGTCCCGTGTAATTTCTCTTATTAAACACAACATTCTACTAAAAACCTTCAACGTTTTCCACATGAACACATATAAATAGACGAGACTCAAATTTATCCTACTCTTTACGTGATTCTAAGCAGTTTTATTTTGCCTTTAGAATCCCTTTAATAATGATAATAAATGCAAAGTTTATATAGCGCATACTCACACTTCAAAGGAGCATGCTCTTAGTGCTTAAGAACAAGAAGACATAGGCAACATACGAGAGACAGAAGAACAAGCAAACAACATATGAATGACAGAAGGATAAACAACAGTAACGAGGATAAATAAAATACAAAACATAAAAACGTAAAAAGGATCCAAGTAATGACAAACATTTGAATATACCTGAAATTCAGTTAAAAAGCAAATGAGTGGGAATGTGTGTTGGTTGAATCCTTCCGGTAAAACAAATCTAGCCATTAATTAAAAGTCTTTACCTTTTTATTCTACCCTACAAATGGGGAAAATGCTGTTTAGTAAAGTTTCTTAAAGGACTAATGAGATGCCATTTTTTTTTTTTTTCGAATGACTGGGTAATAGTGCAAAATACTATTTCCCCAAATCTGGATAAATTGCCATCTTTTCATTCTTGAATTACACTCCTACAAACTAAACCATCAAAATCACGACCTCACAATATGTCTAATTATGTTCTCAGCTCTTCACTTCCTTCACAATACAAGTGTATCGATGAATGTAATATAACCATTGTCTATGTTGTTGTCCTTTTAGTGCATGACATCTGTGCAAGCAATTTTTGAAAATCTAATAGGGGCACAAACCCAGATATGAGAAAACAGTATCTTTTGCTCAGCTTTATCTCATTACTAGGAAAACAAAAAAGTGTGCCTCCAACTCATCCATTGTTTACTGTAAGGTACATCTGTTTCTACACTATGCAGCTTGCGGTCATCTAACACAACAGAGACAAAAAAAAAATGACCAATAATTTTGTCTTAAAAAATTTTTTTAACCAGATATTATTAAGAAAATCCTATTTCTAAATCAGACCTGTTGCACCCTTGTACTAAACTTAATTGCTTCGGCTTACTCTGCTTATTTGCTGCCATCCTCAGAATACGGTTCTCTTTTAAAAGACGCTCATTGGAGGACTGTAAGTAGCGTATGAAGTCAATGGCTTTTCTCAAAATAGCTGACTTGTTAAGCTGCAAAGGAGAGGGAAACAGTATCTTTATGATTAACTTCTCGTTAACGAGTTTAAAACAAAATAAAGCTAATAACTTTTGTTGAAAACTACTGGCATTAATCTTGAAAAACTTATGAATTACATTTATCAGCCTCACCTAAGTCATTTGGTGGTAAAGTATGTTAGTTTCTACATTATACATTAGAATTTAAACTAGTTTGCATCCCGCTTAATACCATTTGAAAATTACTGTCGTTATGAATCTTGATTCCACCTGTTTAAGTTGTAACATGAACTTACAACTATAAAGGCTGAAGAGCTCTGAAACTATACTACGTAAAATCTTTTCCATAAACAACCATAGTTGGCTTCAATAAAACACTTAAAACATTAATATTAGCACACTTACTTTTGCCTCCTTGCCTGCTACCAAATCCTTGAGTTCAACGATCTTGTCATTTATGCTGAGACGGTATCGCTTCTCAATAGCATTGTGAGCTGTACGTTTCTCTCCTTTGTTTTTTAATTTTGGGGTCGAACTAAGGCGGTTAATTGGCATCTTGTCACCATCAACAACCTGAAGAGGAATGCTTGTTGTCAAGATGGTGTTGCCAGCAGTAACCAAAGTGGGCACAGGACTTGAAGGGACAGTGGAAGTTATGACAGCTGGTGTCTGGGTAATCGAAACTGGGGTGGCACTTGGAGTGGACAAAGTTGCAGCAGTAGTGACATTTGTGCTACTATTGCTCCCTGTTATTTTGATGAGCTGTGACTGTAACAGCAGCTGAAAGATCAAATTATTTCATAAAAATTTAAGATGCAAAATGTGTTCACATAAATAATATGAAAGTTTTTACCTTGAAATTCTTGTACACTACTGCATCAAAAAGTGAGTTAACAATATTACAAATACACAAATTGCTGTGTTTAATCCCTATGAATATACATACATGTGCATATGCATGCAGGTAGATGAATGTATCTGCAACAAACATGTGTTAGTATTAACAAATTTGTATGTTTGTTCATTCTTACCTGCTGAAGCTGCTGAAGGCTGACCTGGCCAATACTTTGGGTTGTTGCAGTTCCTGAGGACACTTCTAAGGGTTGTGAATTCACCACTTGAACCTGTGCAACCTGAGTCACTTGCTGGGGTTTAGGAGCCACCTGGGTTGTGACAGGTGCTGTGGTCACTGTGGTAACAAGAGGCTGCTGCAGGATAAGCTTCAGCTGCTGTTGGCTGGGCAGGGTTGTGGCTACACTATTGCTCTGGGCAGCTGCTGCAACTTTGGACATGGCTAACTGCAGTTGCTGCTGACGTTGCTGCTGTAATAAAAGCTGTTGCTGTATCTGCTGCTTCTGCTTGGCTAGCTGCATCTGCTGATGCAGCCGAACTGCTGCCTGCCTTAACTGATTAGTTTGCACATTATCATTCAATTCCAGCAATGTCTTTAGTCCTGATGGTGTTAACTGTGTCAACAAAGTTACAGCAGGGTCCAGCTCAGTGTCAGCAATCAAACCTCCATTGGTGACAACATCAACAGTTGATTCTTCTTGCTTCACACTGACAGGAGAAGTATCCCGAAATTCCAGCAGAGACTTCAAGGCATTGTGCGAGAATATTGTGCCCGTCAAGTCTGTAGCAGAAGTGAGGAGGTTTGCTTGGGTTTGCCCAAATGACAGATCCGGCTCTTGTTTGACCACAGCCTGGTTGCTAAGAGTGAAATGAGTGTCTGAACCATCTTGAAGTACAGCATTTTCAAACAAATCATTGGCTGGTGCCAATTCTCCATTGATATACCGAATAATATCATTTGTATCAATATCTGCAACAAATTAAATGAAAATGATGAACCTACTGGGGAAAAAATCTTTAGGCATGAGCAGTATCAAATACAGTGGTCAGACATAGGACTAGATGTCATCTAGTGTATGATTTTCACAATACTTATATTGCTGCATGAGCACAGCTAGGTTTTGTACATCAAAAACTGTGCCCAGGCTTTCACCATATTCAACTATATCACACACACACAAAATCTTTGCCACAAACGTGTACTTATCTCATGTTTTGGTTAATAAGAATGCTACATGACGGGTGTTCTAATAATAAATTCATCATCAGTATAAAATTTTTCCTTAAAGTCTTTAACTGAGGGGGGTAAAACATTTGGATGTTATAGCTATTACTTAAAAGAATATTTCTACATTGTAATGTATGCATCTACGTAATTTCATGCAACGCAAACTATGACTAATTACCATCACACAAATGATAATAACAGCTAGTCCTCTCTTGATCACTAACTTTAATGAGTCAAATGATCGGACTTAGATGTAAGACCCTTAAACAAAACAAAATTTTAAAAAATACAAAACTGAGCCGTAAATTCTAAAGCATTCTGCCAAATCGCTGCATGACAGCTATAAATGTCCTGAGAAAATATCCGTTAGCATTTTGTATTTTGATGCGGGCGTATATATTTTGGTACCGATCAAATACAGCGCATCAAACCTGGTTAACGTGTAGTTGTATCGAACCCTGACTTATTCGAGTCGTGATACTGACAGAATTGCTACATACTAGTCTGTGAGGTCACTGAAGATTGTCATTACATTGTATTTGTGTGTAAGCGACGAATACACAAGGATTTCTCACAAGACATTAAATTTTAAGTAGTCATCTAAACTAAATTTAAGGTTATGTATCATCAGCTTACCTTCTACTCCACCAAAAGAGCTTGTGTCAAAATCTGTAGGATTCAAAAAGTCGGTCCCCAAGTCGGGAAACGTCTCTCCATCAACCGACCAGTTCATTTGGTCGGCCATGCTGAGTTTTCTGACTCTGTAGCGCACCACGAAACTTTGACCAATCAGTACAGAGGGGAACATCGGATGATTTTTCGTCACAGCACATGTTTATCATTTATGTAAATCACCTGGACGCAAAAGGTCATATATTTTTAGCACGCAGAGGGGTTTCCCAAACTGCTACGACGAGCTACAGTATACTGTGGGCGCCCGGTAGCGTAGTGGTTAAAGCGCTTGGGGGGGGGGGTGTTCTCCGAGTACTCCAGTTTCCCTCCCTCTCCACACCCCCCTTCCAACCTGATGCAAAATCACCTCAAGGTGGGATCGATCGAGCACTTTCTTACTAAATAAACCAACGGATCGATCAGTGCATGGGGCCTGCATGGCTATCATATATTTGTCTATATAAGCGCCTATATTTAACGTCGCCTCTTAAAGAAAGAATTAAAAGTGTGTGGGTCTGAGTTTCACGTTTTAACTCACGTTTGTGTTTAGTAGTGGAACAATGATCAAATGTTATTCAACTGTAATGTTATAAATTGTGGTTGTGAGAAAACTATATACATATATACATATATGTATATATGCATAGTGATGAAATGTATCTTTTTCAGAGATCTCCTAGCTCTGATTTCTTCCCTTCAGAGAGTGGATCGAATCTAAAGTACGATATCATAAAAAAAACTATAAAGCTTTCAATCCAAAAGCAAATTTCCACAAACTCTATATATATATATGCGGCTAATACATGACTACGTCATCCTCGCTTTCATCTTATAGAAATTATAAGGTGGATCAATTAGCTTTTATCGTCTACCTCTATAGATGTATTTGACACGTATGATATGCGAGCTTCAAATGCGAATGTTAAATATTTATTTATTTACACGAGGATATAAAATAAAAGCAAATAATTCAAAGTTGATAAATTCAAACGAAGCACGTCGATCATCTTTGACGCAGTGGTGAAACTGTGTATTATATGGTTCTCACTTAAAACGACTACCTTTTGAACAGATTTATTTAATAACAAAATATTAAAAGGATATCGCGTAAATGACTATACGTATAATTTATCGTGTGAGGATTTGAGACCTTTTATTGTTCAAAGTCTCCTCGATTTTCATTATAATACGCATTCCAGAAGACTGTTTCATTGATCAAATCACGAACTAATATCCGTCCGTGATCAAATTGATAGAAACGATCAGATCTGAAAAGCTTGGAAGAGTACGTATCCTGTAAATTTATAAAGCTGTTGGCGTTCTGTGCAAATTTTAATGTTATAGTAGGAAGTGTGCCCCATAATGAAACAACTCAACTGTGAGAAGAATTAATTAAAATTTGGATGGCAGTCAATATACTTAGCAAAATCCTGTACTTGGATTCTTATTGGTACTTGCCGTCGTTATCACAATTTCTGTCATAGTCACTGCGCTGGATTTTAAATTTCGTTGATCCATTACGTTACACAGGAAAAATATAATAATAAACGCAGGTTTCATACTGTTTGTTTTCAGAGAAGTGCATATGCATAGACAAAACGAGGCATCTGCCTAGGGCGCGATTCAAGGGGCCCGCGCTTTTGAATATGTGAAGAGTGTGATCGTGCGTGAGGGCCCGCACATGCCCTTTGCCTCGGGCCCCGCGGGGGCTAAGAACTGGCCTGTGCATAGAGAATCCATGGGAAGAAAGACTGGCCAGCCGTATTGGGAACATTTCAAGGACGCATGCAAAAATTTAGATGGCTACACAAAATGTGGGCGCTTGACATATGAAAGACGGATGCCAATTAAACTCACTAATTATAATTGTGCCGCCGCCTTTGAAACCAGTCATGGGCCCAGACCAGCCACCTAAAACCCAAGAAAATTCACTAGTAATTTAATGTCCGTATTCGTCATGGTTTCGTAGACTTGAATTAGACCAAAAATATACTCAATCTACGGTCTTTGATTAGACCTCGTCATGTTTTCCTCACGATCGAGGCTTTCATCAGATCATGATGAAGTGTTCTTTAACATTAATCATCACAAGAAATCCTGGATTGCAGAATTTAAAGGTAATATACATCGCATTTTATTATCTGTAGCTCTATAGTTACTTGTACGTACGGGCATCTTTGGTGGTCGATCCGCAATGCGAGTTCGTGCGCATACTGTGCAACTGTAAGGGTAGGGTACGAGTGGATGTACTTCCTGCAATCTCATTATCATTACACAACTCATTGTTACTTGATATCTACCACCATGTAATTTTCCTTCCATAATGGCTTTCAAATCTTACATTTATCCAATATTTATATACAACACTCCTCATTGATCAAATTTCATTCCCAATTGTTTGGCCATTTCTGAGGTCCTCTCTCATCAGGCTGCCAGGTCCTTCTTCTAGGGCTATAGGGCCATCAATGATATTATATGTGAAGCAATAAGCTCACCAATAACAGGCCTTTACTTTGTATTGTTAGCATTGCTGATGGCAGCAAGAAGTACAAGGTACCATGTCATCAGGCCACACATTATTTCTGGTAAAGTGAAGCTTAATTTACATCTATAAAAATGATTACTCCCTTGCTCCCCTCTCCCTCATTCAAAAAAAAAAAAAAAAATTACAACCATGCTTCTCTTTCTCTCCCATCTCTTTAAAAATGGATTAAAGTCACTTTACAATTTGTTTCTGCAGATTTATTAGTGTATTACTAAAAAATATTTACAAAAACTGCAAGTTCCAATCATATTCTTTTTTCTCAAAGAAAGCCAAATGTATTAATTAAAAAGTTTATAAATAATGCAAAATAATGTACTTTGTTTGAAGGTACCCATCGTCAAAACAATTTACTGACAATATCTTGCTTTTGTTATTTTACAAATTCCCATTGCTAGAAGAACCAAACTCCTTCAAGATCAAGAGTAATAAAAAAAAAAGATCACCATAAAATGATTGAATAACCATTAACAGACACAAATTAACATAAACAATAATAAATTTCAAGGTCATGTTATTGAACACAGAATACAAAGAAAAACTTCAAAGTCTTCAATTACACAAATAACAGTGATTGTTTTATGTGCATGATATCAATAAGAAATTCCCAAGAATCTGTTTACATATCATTAATTTCCTTTAAATACGTTTCAAGGGGAAGCACATATCATTAGCAATGAAATCTATAACATGAAAAATTCCAGAAGTTCGAATTTAGACATTTCATCTATGCTTTCATCTTGTTTGCACAAAAGACCTAAAAGTACTAATATTAACATTAACACAAACCTTAAAACAATTTTTTAATATCTCACAGAAAAATGTTTTTGTAAAATACAGTAACACATTTCTTACATTAATTTTTTGTTTAAAAAATTTCTTTTAGTTCTAATATCATATCACGGCATTCACTGAAAAGAACCCAGTACAGTCTAGTGGTGGAAAATGAAAGTGTAAATGTTAAAAACACCAAGAAAGTTCTGGAATATAAATTTAATTCTGAAGTAAATTATTCTGTGGCACAGCTTATCTCTTGAATTAAGGATAAAGCCTTTATTCTGTGTAAACTCTTCACTTAAGACAGACTAGAGGCCTGTTGTGCTCCAAGCCTGAGCGTGTCAAGAGCCCGAACAATGTCTCCACCAGTGCTTTCCAGTAGACGAGTAAGCCAGCCACCGTCATCATTAAAACCCATAGACTTCATCATCTCCACTGCTTGTGTCACCTGAAGGTCTGAAATGAAAAAGACCACTTGTCAGCTTGAATCACGATTGCTTGGGAAAACTTTTAATCTGTAACACAGGTACTTTAAAGAAAAGGCCCTTAAAATTACATTCAGCATTCTGCTGTCATTTTGCAGAATCCAAAAGGAAAAAAAATCCATTTGTCTCCCTTAGGCCATCAGGCTTTGTCGAAATATCAACGCTATCAGTTGCTAGCCGGTCAAATAACAAAATAAATGTGTCTGCACACTCCGTAAGTGAATATCGTGTAAACAGCTTAATAATAATGAATTTGATGTATACTGTTTACACATAATATACATAAAGGCCTATCATCTTACTTGGATAGAGACCACTATCTCTTGGCCCAGATCTCTCGCCTGTGGTGGTGTCCCTCTCTGTCAGCATGGTCCAGTCCTCATCCCCAGAACTAGGTGATCCCTCCTGGGGAAAAAAAATATTTTTTAAAAACCGTGTTGCAGCACATGCTGTTCCTATGTTCATTACAAGTCTGCTGCTCCCATTTTCCCCATGTTGTATTTCCTTCTGATCATGAGTTTTGTATCTCATGTATCTTTTCTTATTGGTCTATTCTCAAAATGATTACCAATACTCAGTATTTACAGTCTGCTCCAACTTTAAGCTACCAATAAAGAAAACAAAATAATCTAACCTTCTAATATCACAGAAAAAGTTAAAAGTTCTTATACCTGCATACAATTACACATATTTTCACTGTATACAAAAATATATAAATAGAAGCTAGTGGTACCTTTTTCTGAGGATCAGCTGGTGATGTAGACATAGCTGATTTCTCTCCAGTTGCCCCTTCCTCTTCTGCTGCTGGTGCAGATGTCTCTTCTTCACTTTTTCCTGCAGCTTCAGCTGGTTTATTTGGAAAATTCTCTTTCTGATCTTCACTGGACTGACTGCTTCCAGACGTACCAGAGCCATTACTGAACATACTCCACTTAAAAGGGCACTGAGCTCCACGTTTGCCGTGGAAGCCCATTCGGCCTCCCCTCTGGTTTTCTTCATGGTGGACTTCATAGGTCACATCAATACCTACAAATTAAAAGAAGACATGAATACATAAAAGGAGTAGAAAATAGTGCAGACTATCAACTTCTGATCGTGTATATTGCATCCTTGAGAATAAAGAAAAACAAAGACCCACGGTAGAAATATAGCTATGGTAATAGATTTTGGTATGCTTACCAAATGGATCCAAGAAGGCTGCTACTCCTTCACCAATGTTCTTCAGGTAATCATCATCAAGTGTACTTTTGTCTTGCTGAGCATTTTCACTAGTTGAAGGACCAGAGCATTCTGCAGAACCATCAGCTGGGCATTTGTTTCCAGGATTCTCATGCCACTTCCTCATGAAGCGATGCATCCAACGTCGAAAGTGGGGTGGAACAAAGCCTGTTCCAGAGTTTTATAAGAATAAGATCCACATTTTTGCATATTTATGCATATTACAGATATTGGACTTCTGCATTTCCATAAATAAATTTAACCAGTTCTGACACAGGTATCGCGATAAAAAAAGGCCCATGAAACAATGAAGTCTAAAATGCTTAGTTTTGTCCAGAGTAAAGAAAACGAAGTCTTTAGACTAGATCAATCAATAGAAAAAAAAAGCATACCCCTGGACCACCAGCTGTCAGAGGATGGGTGATCTTGAACTTGTCATGTTCTGGATGAGTTCCCTTTTGCTCACATTTAGAGCACAAGTCATAGTCAGGGCAGATGACACATTTAAAACGTGGCCCGAAAATTGCCCCTTCACAACCATCACACACGACTCCCGGATGGAAAACCTTTTCTCTCTCAGATTTCTCATCAGTGTTTTGTTCAGCAGAAGCTGTAAATGCAAATCAAGAACCATACACAGAGGTAAACAGAAGCATATCCATAACTTACCACCATAATTAAACTCATAAAACAAGTAACTTGGTATTAAAATGTAAAGTTTCAAAAGAAGAATATTTTCTTCGAAAAAAATTTGCCTAAAACTTAGAGGAACTTGCAGGCCCAGTGATAATATACACAGCTAGAATTTCAAATCTTGTAGTAGATAAACTTAAACTTGACATTTTAATTTTAATATAAAGTATGCATTAAAATCTCTTTCCCTTCGCTAGAGCCCATGCTGTTTATGCCCAAAAATGTGTTTTTTTTTTTTTAAACCTAGCTCATGATTTTAAACTACTCATAGAATACCTTGGCTATTATTCCCACAGGATTCACGCGGTTTTACAAAAAGACGAAGAACACCATCTGCAGAACAAGCGACTGCTTCCTTCAGCTCATCTTTCGATGAAAATGTCACAAAATCTCCATCAGAATCTGTCAAAATTGACTACATGGTTAAAATGTGACCAGGGAACTAACGCAAAGAGTACAATTCCACAAAATCGTATCGCTCATATTAAATTTAGTCCAATTCCTCTATACTGAGTGGCCAACTTTGACATTCGAACGACAATTAAGATTTAAAATCTGGTTAATTTACAAAAATCTTTCTTAATGCACATGCAGGCACATGCGTGCACCAATATGTGTGTGCGTGTATGTTTGGTGTATTCACCTCGCACTCGATCGTTAACTTCTCTTACCTTGCCAAAAGAGCTGAAAACTTCCTGGGGCAAGTGCAAAGATTTCTCCAACTTTTCTTACCAGATCTTGATAAATGTCTGGACTGTCAGCCTCAACCTGAAAACGACGAATCTCTCCTTTCACGTCATTATTCTTCTCCAGGAACGCTTTTACAACTAAAGCCATTCTGCACTTTCAGAAAAGGTCAGGCTCAATGATCGAAGTATTGCGACGGACCGCTCACGATACGTATATATACTTCTCGGGTAGACTGAGTGAGGCAACAAATGAATCGGAGAGTTCACGTTTCCTTTCAATACTTGCTGATCTTCGAATGCACAGCTCTTGCAAGCACGCGAGTTTTATACCCACACTGCTGTAATGGAAGCTTTCAATTACACTGTGTCATTTAACATGGCGCTCACGAAATCAACAGAATCACCATGAGTAGATGTCATGTGGTCTGACGACATTTTCTATTTTTGGCTACCACAACATAAACATGACCTTAATACCTGACACCGCCACCCAGTCACAAAGAACGCTTCTCAGGTGACATTCCTCCAGAAGCTTCCTACCCATTTTTGCAAAGTCAGGGTAATTGCGATGACGAAGAAACAGAATTTTTGCCCCTCTATGTTAGACAAGCGCATTTTAAGTATCTCCCGATATCGTGCTTAAATCGCACTCACATATACACAGCATATATAACGGACACGTATATCGACACTCGGTTATAATTATTTTAAAATGTGTATACTGTTCCTTTCTATCACACATACAGGGACCGATCGAAAGCTAGAACTGCATGCTCCAACAATATGTCGACAGATGACACAACAAATAATACATGTCGCTGCATAGGCGGCACCCATAACAATCTATAATTTTAATAGCTGCAGCTGACTAGAAATTTCGATCGCATCTTGTAAAGTCGGGAAGTACGCTGATGGTTTCAGTTATAATTTAACTGCTCTAATGAGGAAATTTGTAATGTGTGGCACGATGCGAAGTATCAAGTTTCAGATTGAAAATATGAAGGAGAAAAATCCTGATCAACATCACATCAGTGAGAGAGACACAATTATCACTTTTTTTTTTTTACAGGAGGATCTCAAACACACGTACGCAAAACATCCGAAATACACTCACACACACCATTAAACAAATGGAATATATATATATGCCGTTAATACAAGCGTTTTTGCGACGGCTTGATGGTTTATTAGAACAAGTTATGTCAGCAAAGAAGCGCCATTCATACAGAAAGAAAATAAAGAGGGACGGAGAT
This sequence comes from Pomacea canaliculata, assembly GCF_003073045.1. Taxonomy (NCBI): domain Eukaryota; kingdom Metazoa; phylum Mollusca; class Gastropoda; order Architaenioglossa; family Ampullariidae; genus Pomacea; species Pomacea canaliculata. The sequence goes on from NC_037592.1 coordinate 29,096,249, forward strand.
CTTGGGTTTTACAAATTAACACGGACACACACGCATATATATAAATGCTATACACTGTCATCGTTCTGCCCTGTGGGTGTCAAGATCGAGTGCTTAGACTCAATGACAATACACCATTAATTTCCTGAATATTTCTTATTTTTGTTTTCTTCTTTTCCATGAAGGACATTTCTTCTGGCGATTGTTAATGTCGCTCACTGTTATTACCCATCCCTTGATTCAATTGGTGTGCAGCGACAACAGATTCGTAGTACTAAACCCTGCCAACACTGCCAGTGTGGTGATGATTGAGATAGACGCCACTGCATGCATGTTTACTTTCTGTCACCCAAAGGATTGACTCGACAGCACACGCGTGTCATCAAGTTGGTTACGACATATCTATTACAGATCGTTACTGTAGCCATGGACGTAGATAGGGATATTAGTTCGTGCTGTAGCAGTACCTTCAGAAAGGAGTGGTGGGGGCATGGGGGTAGTGAGGCTGGAGAGAGAGAGAGAATGAGAATATAAAGTTATAATTTAAACTGTTCATGATCACACACTGCAATGCGAACTAAATTTTTTTTAAGAAAAAAACGAGAGATCACGTTTTTACGCTACATATATTTCTAGAGTCAGAGTTGAAGCTAGAAGATGGATCGATGTGCTACTATTTCGAGATTTCCGCCATTCCTGCAGCCATTCATCTAATATCGTGATAAAGACAACGAAACAGAAACGTAACTGTAGCAATGACCGGAAGTTGTTAGAGGATGTGAGAGAAAACGGAAGAAATAGGGACACCAAACTATAAGGGAACGCTTTATGTTTTTCATGACGAAAATCTTATCATGTCAAATTATGATAACGGAAGGAAGCAGTTCTGTGCAACAGCTAAATTCAAAAACAAAGAGACCGCTGTGAAAACAGTCTGCAGGCCTGTCAACTTTATTTAGTATCGACATGTCACCCTGGACTAACCCAGCTGACGTGGCGCCGGTCGACTCAACCAGCACGAGCGTCCAGTACAACGCAGTAAATTTACTCGAGTAACAATCGACAAAAACATCTTGACTTGCTTCCCGTTCTGTATGCCCTCTAACCACGAGTTTGCAAGTGGTGGTAGGCGTCGATGGAGAAGCTCCACGAATGATACTTGGAATTTTCTGAAACGCATCTTAATTTGCAAATCCCAGTACGTTCTAACACTTAACCACGCACAATCAGGGTGTAACCATTGGATTTATAGTACACCAAAACGGTTTAGCATCCCTTAAAATAACATCACGCAGACACCAATGGCAGATGAAACGCAAAACATTAAAGAAACTCATCTCAAACCAGATGTGGCGGGTTCAGACAACAAAAGTCTAGAAGTGAATCATACTTAATGACAGCTAAGGACAAACAGGACAACGCAGGTAATCAATATTACTAGACTGTAACAAAGATCGTTAAAAAAAAGGCGTCTTATCGAAACCGTACATCTGCTGCTGATACACCTCTACGTATATATACATACAAATGTTTATGCATTTGTACAAAATGTTACCCCGTCCTTCCCCTCCTCCCCCACTCCAAAACTTAGCATACACCCACTTTATACCTTTTGTATGTTTGAAATTTTTGTAGGGAGAAACACGACAAGTTGCATGGAGATAGTGCAAGCGAAATTTAACAAAGGGAAATATCACTGGCTTGTAGGGGGCTACCCAAACCGGGTCTGCTGGTGAGGTGTTGTTGCGGCCCTATGCTTCTCAAGGAGTAGCAAGGACTAAATTAAACATCGCCACTGCGTCATGGCGTATCGCTACTCTATCACATATAGATGGACTCCTTTACAATTTGAAGCGCAGGAGCGTCCGGGTAGTCACGCGACATCCTGCGTGCTATCGAGGTCATATGTGCCTGCGCATGACGGTGAGTCATCGCGAATCATGTGCCTGCGTGACTTGCACAACACTTTGTGAACATTTCATCATGCTTCTAGAACCTTCTGTGCCTACGCAGGTACCTTGAGAGAACTATAAATACTCTCACGCCTCGTCCAACGCAGGTACATTCCGACCAACGTTCTCTGACGGTGCATAAAGAAGCGACTAGAAACAAAATTTTGCCAGTTTGCCAGCGACATCCCCAGTAACAGCTTCAAATTCGCGTACAGCGACGTTCACTACATACGTCTGAGCATCAGTCACAATGGCAGCACCACTCACCGTGAAAGCTTATCTGCAGAGGGAGAATGTAAGCCTCCCTGAGATCAGAAGGTTTTCTTTGCGAACTGAACTGGGAAAGGACACATTCAAGGTCCTTCAGGAAAAACTCGTTGAAGTTTTTCCTAATCTCAAAGCCGGGTGTTTTACCCTTCACTGGAAAGGTATGTTTTCATTCTTCTTCTTTGATACCGTATCGTCGCAGTTGGAGTTTTGAAACTGCGATTTTTATAAAACCAGATGAGATCTGTTAATTGAAGTAAGACGTAACGCAGATCGTTTAAGTAACTTGTAATCAGATGTAATATTTTGTTGAATCAGAGGATAGCTTTTGTTAAATCAAATCTGCTTGAATTCGATCTTCGTATATGCAACTGCTCATAGGAATGGATTCTTTCTGTCGATTTTTTTAAAAACAATTCAAGCTTAAGCACGAGTCATTATCTCATGTGCATCAAGGGACGTGTTCAGTATAATTAAGTGTCCAATATAGGGGCCGTAATACCAGACAAACCGTACATTAACGAGGTAGTAAAGATGTACAGTTTATGTCCCTTACTAATATTTTCTATTTCAGTTAGATTTCAATTAGTGTCATTTGTATCTTTGTTACCCAGAACCAATTTCAAATTGAAATTCGAACTTAAATACGCACACAAAACGGGATCGTAGTTTTAGACATATTAATCATTACCAAGTTAGCGAGAAGTTCATGTTTCTTATTAATGCTTTTAGTTGTCTTATATATAATTCTGATTTCACAAAAAGTGTTCAATGTTTAGACACAGATATAGTTAAACAGGAGGACGAATCACACAAATCACAAATCGATCCCGTGTTTCAGATGAGGATGATGATCTGGTGAAGTTCTGTAGTCACGATGAACTTCAACATGCTCTAAGCATGCTCACTGACGATGTGCTGCGTATCTACATCACGGCAGACGAAGTCGCTGCTGAAGAAATTGCAGGCATGACATACATTGTTTTTTTATGTGTGTTTTTTTTTAAATAAAGGAAGCAATTTATTTTTCAGCGCTGTAATTCTAACCCATTAGCCATTTGTGTAATCATTGTCCCATGTTCTATTTTTTTTTGGCCCAATCCTCGTTTGAGTGCCTACACACACTCGGGGTATATACAAGTTTTATGTATGTCGTTAGGCAATGTAAACGCAGTATTCACGAGAAATGATACCAGATTGTACTTGCACCAGAAAAATTTATAAATATTTAAACTTGCTTTAATGATTCATAAAAGATGAAATTGTTCCCTTTGCTTTTGCAGAAGTGGCTGATATGAGTTCTGAAGATGTCAGCGAGAAAACACCAGCAAGGAAGCACATGAAACTTGGAGGTCGTTTTGCTCATCCTTTCTATGGCAGTATGTGGATGCATCCAGCCTGGCCTGGTCATGGAATGCGTTTTAAGAAGATAAAGAAAATTATGAAAAAAGAAGCCAAACTAATGAAAAAGGCAGAAAAGAAAATGGCTGACATTGAAAACAAGGAAGTGAGTATCTAAAAAGTTTCTATCATACTCTTCTACGAATTTGCGGTGTTTACAAATTAGTGAGAATGAAAAAATGACTGACTCACTGAACTGTCAAAGGATTTGTTTGTTAGATACATAGCGAGTCAGTTAACTAGTTTGTTCATTTGAATCTCCGGATGTCTTGAAAATGAGATTTTTTTCCCAGCTTAAAGTGCATACCCTAGTAATATTTGGAGTTAGTAGTAGATAAGTAGATAAATTATGATCCTGGGTTTAGATTATCTTTTCCGGCTCAGAGGTGTGTAGATGGGTATATCAATTATATCATAAGCATTTTTAGTTTATTACTTTTTCATTTCTATAGCTTGGAGGTGCATGCTTAAATATATATTAGAGCAGAAGTGTTTGCAGTTATTTTTACGGCATAAATATTTTATATTTTTCAGTTCCTGGTTCTGAAGAGTCAGGTTCCTTCTGCATTTCGAAGCTGGGTGCGCCAGTACGTCAAAGTCTGGTTCTCCGCCGGTCGTTCTGCAGCTGCAAAACTGGACAGCATCCCTGAGGGAGCTCCACCAAACTTCAGAGAATGGCTGGACGCCTATCTAGAGAAGCTCAACAAGAAGCTGGAGGGACAGGCAGCAGGAGACACTGATAAGAACACCATGGAGCAGGACGATGATCTGCCTGTCCCACCAGAAGGACTGCCTACCAACTACTATCAGTGGCTGCGTCTTTTCGTGAAGCGCTTTCTGGCGCGTCTCACGCGAGATTCATCAAACAGCGATTTCGGTAAAAAAAAAAAATTAGTTGTCACATCTACTGGCGTTTGCCCGCACTATATGTAGTACCATTCTTTATGCAATAACTAATAATGTCAAAATCTATATATGCAATCTTGAAAAAATAAATTGACTTTTAGCTATGCATAATATGGGCTCTGAAACGGATTTGAAAGAACTATAAAGAACATCTATAAGAGAACCTCAAAGTGACCATTTCTTAAATTCATTAACTGTTATCTTATTTTTTCATATAATCTAAGTCATTATTTTGCTCTTTAAGATTTGTGACTACACGGTTACATTCCCTCCGCAGATGAGAGTGATGACCCTTTCATTGGACATTTCTGGAATCAAGGAGCCCATGTCCCATGGGACTGTCACATGCGTGGCTTTAGACAAGGACGCCACTGGAGAAAAGGCAAGCACGACAGACATGGATGGAGTGCATCCGACTCTGACGAAGAGCGTTTGAAGGTGTGTTTGTTTTTCTCCTAGCCTACCAAGCCAAATCGACGAGGAGTAACATCTATAATTGAAGTTTTAACATAATTACTTACACGTGCGCATAAATTCATACCTTAACAAACTTTTTAAAAAAAAATATTTGAAATCTCCCTGTTACATTTTTGTTAATAAGAAAGTGTAATATATTGAAACAGCGTAACACTATTGCGACTATTCACTAATTATATAACTATAGTATATAGTTAAGTATGTTAAATATGCACTAGCGTTTTACGTTTGTTTTTATCTTTTTCAGAAGCGAAAACTCTGGAAGACAATTTCTCCAGAAGTGCGCAAATATGTGCGAGAGCTGATGAAGAACCTTCACAAGGGAGACAAGGGCAAACAGGCAGCCAAAAAGGAGACGACACCTGAGGGATTGAACCGAGAGGCTGTCGAGTTCATTCAGCAGTTCATTGCGGAATGGCATGCCAAGCTGACTTCCTTGCCTCCCCGTGAAGTCTCCATTGCTATGGCCAAAGAAGAGCGCACGGGTCTTCCAAAAGGGATCGAAAACAAACACGTGCAGTGGCTGTGCCGATTTTTGGCACGCTGGCATCACAGACATGCTGGAAACTGCGAGGGGATGGCTGGGTGGTCCAGCAACGACACATCTGACGACACAAGTGGAAACGAACAGGAAGATTCCAACGGTACGTTGCTAATTGAAATAAACGACACTTTCCTTCTTTTACTTTGAAGAATGCTTGATATGCAGTTGAAATTGGTGGGGGGGGGGGGGCGGTGTTTGTTTGGTTTTTTTTTTTTGGTAGTTCATTACAAATAATAAAAATTGTATAAAAATACTATTCTCAAGATTTCTTTAACTGAATTTTGCAGGTGCAGGTTACGGTATGGGCTGTCCTTTTGGAAAAGGCAGAAAACATCACTTCTCAGCCATGAGACCATTTCCACCATTTTGGGGCCATCATGGCATGCACAGGCATCCACATCATGGCATGCACTTCGGCTTTCCTCCTTCTCCTATGATGTTAGGTGGAATGGCCCCTCACTTCCGTCCTCATCCTTTCTGGGGGCAGATGTATCCTGGTCTGGATGGTGGGTGTCCTTTCCAAATGATGCCTGAACCTTTCTGTGGAGGAAGGAAATGCTGTGAGAAAGGAAAACAGGACAAACAGCAGACAAGTGCTGAGTCAAAGGCCCCGGGTTCTGGTCAGTCAGCTGGCCAAGAAGATGAAGGTCAGTATGATTTGTTTTAAAATATAGATAAGGGATGATGCTTTTAATTTCATGTTTTCCTGAGATGAATTTTAAGGGGAAAACGTTTCTAGTATACAAGTGCAACCAGTCTGATGAAAATGACTTGTTTGTAACAAAATAAAGTTGATCCACTTAAGGAATGTATCACCAGTTCAAGAGTGTTGTAAACATTTTCGAATACATATTTGTGCATCATTTTAATAATAACACGAGTATTTATTTATTTTTTAGTGTCCACAGTAACTGAAGCACTGAGAAGATGTAAGGCAGAACTCGACGAAGGCACTGTGCATGTTCACAAAGGCAATGCTGCTGACACATTTAAAAATACAAACTGAGATTCTTAAGTTTTTGGTTAAAAAACGAACAAAAAAAAGGTCTTTTCAACGTTTTAAAAGATCTATTCATGTTTTACTTAAAGAATTTCTTATTGATAAGTTAATATATGTGCGCTTTCTTGATTTGCAATGATGTACATTTGACTAAAACCTTGATGTAGATTGAATATATTGTAATGACTATCATAAATATATAAAGGGCAATATTGATGACTTATTTTAAAATGTCACACATCATATTATAGCTGATCTGTAAACCCTTGCTTGTTTTGAAATCCAGGACTGTTTTCTATTTGTATATATAATCTGTCACACGTGAGCTAACAATTGTAAATTAAATGTTATTTTATAGCATTAAAATGTATATCAACTGATACATTTAACGATTTTTCCTCTGTTTTCTGTTGCTTCTTTTTGTTTTCTGCTTGTATGACTTAGCAGGTATATGCTAGATATTGTTTTAGATTTGACACGTGTAAACTAGTTGTTTGTTTTTTTTTAAATTTACTGTTTTTGTCACCATATTTCGTAGGTTTGATCTAATAAAGTGTGTGTAAATAAAGAGTCATTTCTGTTGTGCAAAAGAATGAAAGATCGATCTGTTGGTGCTTTATATACATTGGGTCATCAAGAAAGATTACTGTTTTCAAACACCAACAAATAAACTAAATTGAAGAACTTTAATGAGAAAAATATTTAACCTAATTCCCAGCATACATTCAGAAACACAAAAGCCAGCAAGTCCTTTTAGGATACCAAGTCGGAGTTCACTTCTGAAGAAGTTCGCTTTCAAACCTCTCTCCAGCACGAGAGAAAACTGACACAAGTCTTTTCCCGGTTGCCGCCCCTTTTGGAAGTTCAGCAAAGATCCATCGCAGAAGTATACGAAGTGAAGAACACTGATAAGAAGGACAAAAACAACAAAACCTGGACATAAACAAGTCCATAAAATCGAAACATGAATTCAGATTTAAATTCACTATGCTACTTAGAATTCCCCAATTACATCCAGCCGAAAAACTTGCACACTCGAAAAGATTCAAAAACAAAACTGACACACTCACCTCAACAGGTGAAAACTTGAATAATTTACACTCTTTTAATATCTGGCCATGATGTCACCACACAGCAGGGATGGGAAGAGAAAGACCCTCCCAATTTTGTGAAGGGGAAGAGAAGTGCGATGGTGCATATCCATGTGCGCGATTCACTCGCTCTCTCATTCCCTTGGTCTCATGGGGAGTCGATCCTCTTGAAATTAAAACTTCATTAAAATTATAGATGTTCTGCCTTACATCTTTCTCACTGCTTCAGTTACTTTGGACACTAAGAAATAAATTTTGGAATGTTTTGCTTTTTAGAACACTTGTACGGCCACGCAATACTTTGTAAAATTTTCTACAGTTGATGATGAACAAAAGAATCTTTCAGTGCGAACAGAGATTGCTATATAGCGTATACGTACAGGCATGAAAGAATCAACATGAGCACTGACTGGTTGATCTCTGACCTTGCTACATATGCAAACGAGCCAGCTTCGTTCTGAATACATTTTAACTCTGTAGTTAAATAATTCATTTTATAAGTTTACATTATTGAATTGTATAGCTAGATTGCCTCTGTAGCTACAGAATGAAATTGTATACATATATAAAATGAGTTGGATAGCAACTCCTGAGTATATAAATAATGCATTGTATAACAATAGGGAGAAAATTAGAGAAAATTTCCTTCTTGGCGAAAGGGGTCATTCCTTCCTTTTTGATTATTTTGAGTATAGGCGCAGTAGCACGAACTAATATCCCTGGACTGCTGGCAGACGATTTTTTTTTTCAGTTAACTGCTAAAACGAGGCATGAGACGACAAAGCTTCTGGTTTATTCACATTCTTTGTTGAGGCTCTCCGAGGCTACAGCGGATCACTTCGCAAGAGGCTATAAACGTTGGTCCTGGCAGACAGACAATAAATCTACCTATACACGTCCGTGGAAGTAGCTTTGCACCGGGTGGGCGTCCGCTGTCAAGTGGCTCATGTACCCTGCTTGATAGTTGACCCTATAGTTTGAGTGCGGACAAAAAAATCAAGTAGCATTGCACCGTGTAGAGGTGCTCTGGTCCTCTGTCAAATGGCTTACGTACCTCGAAATCCTTTTTCATTCCTCTTATCAGTAACTTTGTAAACTTAGGCATTAGAAGAAGTAGGTGACAAGTATTAGCGATGTATAGGAGTTGGGGTGTGAGTAGAGTATGATATGGATCGAGTTGGTTTGTATGTGTAAATAAATAATGTAAATTAAACCAGTTTAGATTTACGTACCAGTTTGTGTGTATGTGTGACTCAGCAAATATACGTGTCCTCGTCGTATGAACGAATGAAACTTGTTTCATCTCGTGTACAGTAAAATAGCGAACGAATTAAAGCACCTATGAAACACAGAGCACATATGACGAGAGTGAGAAAGCCATCCAATAGGGATCGAGCTCAACGACCCCCGATTTAAAAGACCACACTTTTTGAAAAAAGCAGGGTCTTTTAGGTGGATCTCAAGGTCGGCTTGGGGAAGGTGAGTAGAATATGAAATATGCGCGCGCGCACACACACACACACAAGATACATTAGACGTATATATTTATAACTCTGTTAGCACACCTAACGTGTAAATACTAGAACTGCAGCGTAAAATTAACATTGGAAACTTCCATATCCGCTTCCCTAGAACAACAAAGATCGAGGAACGGACTGATTAACGCTAGGGATTTTTAGGAGCCGCGACTAACCGAAGTGTGTATACTATTACAGTTAGCTTTGTAAAAAGCGAATCAACCTGGCTAAATCTATGATTTTTATTATTTTAATAAAGTTTTAATTTCAAGAGGACTCCCCATGAGACCAAGGGAACGAGAGAGCGAGTGAATCGCGCAAGTGGCGAATGCACCATCACACTTCTCTTCCCCTTCACACAAGGGGCAGGGTCTTTCTCTTCCCCTGCATGCTGTGTGGTGACATCATGACCAGACTTGTTAAAAGAGTGTAAATTATTCACGTTTTCACCTGTTGAGGTGAGTGTGTCGGTTTTGTTTTTGAATCTTTTCGAGTGTGCAAGTTTTTCGGCTGGATGTAATTGGGAAATTCAAAGTAAGTAGTATAGTGAATTTAAATCTGAATTCATGTTTCGATATCAAGGACTTGTTTATGTCCAGGTTTTGTTGTTTTTGCCCTTTTTATCAGTGTTCTTCACCTCTTTATATACTACTGCGATGGATCTTTGCTGAACTTCCAAAAGGGGCGGCAACCGGGAAAAGAGTTGTGTCAGTTTTCTCTCGTGCTGGAGAGAGGTTTGAAAGCAAACTTTCTTCAGAAGTGAACTCCGACTTGGTATCGTAAAAGGACTTGCTGCTTTTATGTCTCTTAATGTATGGTGGGAATTAGGTTATATATATATTTGTCTCATTAAAGTTCTTCAATTTAGTTAATTTGTTTGTGTTTGAAATAGTAATCTTTCTTGATGACCCAATATATATAAAGCACCTACAGATCGATCTTTCATTTTTTTACACAACAGAAATGACTCTTTATTTACACACACTTTATTAAATCAAACCTTCGAAATAATGGTGACAAAACCGTAATTTTTTTTAAATAACTAGTTTACAAGTGTCAAATCTAAAACAATATCTAGCATATACCTGCTAAGTCATACAAGCAGAAAACATTAAGTGTATCAGTTGATATACATTTATAATTCTATAAAATAACATTTAATTTACAACTGTTAGCTCGCGTGTGACAGATTATATATACACGTATTGTTTCCCGAACAATTAATTGCTTGTCCACTCGTGCACAGAAAAATTTTTCAACACTAACTACATTGTCAAATAGAAAACAGTCCTGGATTTCAAAACAAGCAAGGGTTTACAGATCAGCTAAAATATGATGCTGTACATTTTAAAATAAGTCATCAATGTTGCCCTTTATTCATTTAAGATATTCATTACAATATGTTTAATCGACAACAAGGTTTTAGTCAAATGGACACCATTGCAAATAAAAAAAAGCGCTCATTCGCTTAACAATAAGAAATTCTTTAAGTAATACATGAATAGATCTTTTAAAATGTTAAAAAGATCTTTTTGTTTTGTTTTTTTAACCAATAAACTTAAGAATCTCAGAGTTTGTATTTTTATTTTTTTTATTTGTATTTTTGTGTCCGCAGCATTGCCTTTGTGAACACGCACAGTGCCTTCGTCGAGTTCTGCCTTACATCTTCCTCAGTGCTTCAGTTACTGTGGACACTAAGACAACAAGAAACAATTTTTGGGTTATTATTAAAATTATACACAAATGTGTATTCGAAAATGTTTACAACACTGTTGAATTGGTGATACATTCCATTAATGGACCAACTTTAATTTGTCACAAACAAGCATTTTCATCAGACTGGTTGCACTTGTATACTAGAAACGTTTTCCCTCAAAATTCATCTCGGAAAAGGACATGAAATTAAAAGCGTCATCCCGTATCTATATTTTAAAACAAATCATACTGACCCTCATCTACTTGGCCAGCTGACTGACCAGAACCTGGAACCTTTGACTCAGCACTTGTCTGTGGTTTGTCCTGTTTTCTTTTCTCACAGTATTCCCTTCCTCCACAGAAAGGTTCAGGCATCCCTTGGAAAGGACACCCACCATCCAGACCAGGATACATCTGTCCCCAGAAAGGAGGAGGACGGAAGTGAGGGGCCATTCCACCTAACATCATAGGAGAAGGAGGAAAGCCGAAGTGCATGCCATGATGTGGATGCCTGTGCATGCCATGATGGCCCCAAAATGGTGGAAATGGTCTCATGGCTGAGAAGTGATGCTTTCTGCCTCTTCCAAAAGGATAGCCCATACCGTAGCCTGCACCTGCAAAATTCAGTTAAAGAAATCTTGAGAATAGTCTTTTAACACAATTTTTATTATTTGTAGTGAACTACCAAACAAAACAAAAAAATCGCCGCCCACCCCCACCCCTCCGATTTCAACTGCATATGATGCATTCTTCAAAGTAAAAGCAGGAAAGTGTCGTTTAATTCAATTAGCAACGTACCGTTGGAATCTTCCTGTTCGTTTCCACTTGTGTCGTCAGAGGTGTCGTTGCTGGACCACCCAGCCATCCCCTCGCAGTTTCCAGCATGTCTGTGATGCCAGCGTGCCAAAAATCGGCACAGCCACTGCACGTGTTTGTTTTCGATCCCTTTTGGAAGACCCGTGCGCTCTTCTTTGGCCATACCAATGGAGACTTCACGGGGAGGCAAGGAAGTCAGCTTGGCATGCCATTCCGCAATGAACTGTTGAATGAACTCGACAGCCTCTCGGTTCAATCCCTCAGGTGTCGTCTCCCTTTTGGCTGCCTGTTTGCCCTTGTCTCCCTTGTGAAGGTTCTTCATCAGCTCTCGCACATATTTGCGCATTTCTGGAGAAATTGTCCAGAGTTTTCGCTTCTGAAAAGGAAATCAATACTTCAACTGATCAATACGACGCTGGTTGTGGATTAACCAGTTGTAATAATTGTAGAAATAAACACTGACACTGCTATGTCAGATATGTCACTAGTGAAGTTTTTCTAAAAAGTAAGAGGGACATTGAAAAAAGTTAAAAGACATTTTATGTATGTTTATAATCTATCTGTAAAGTTGATTGGCTACATATTATTTAAATACGTTACACTATGTGAATTATTATTTGGCAAGTCAGTAGAAAAAGAAACACACCTTAAAATGTTCATCATCAGATTCAGATTCACTCCATCCGTGTTTGCCATGCTTGCCGTATTTGCCTTTCATCCAGTGATGGCCATGTCTAAAGTGACGTATATGCCCATGCCAAGGGCCATAGCTTCTTTTGGGCCAGAACTTTACGCCAAAAGGGTCATCACTCTCACCTGTTTAAAGAAAAGCAACTTGTAGCTACAAATCATATAGTGAAATGTACTTTATAGAATACTAATGTAGTTCATGTAAATTACGCAAGATAACGATTTAGTAAAATTTTATCTCTTATTGCTGGCTCATGGGTTACAAATCTGTTTCAAAGCTATAAGCAGGAAGTGTTGTTTTTTTTTTTAGAAAAAACATTGCAGATGACATTGCAAATTCTACTCTCTAAAGATAAGACTTCTTACAAGTAGATATCATTTCGGGGTATATCATAGCTTCTTACCTGAATCACTGTCTGATGAATTCTGTGCCAAAAACTGCTTCACATAAAGACACAGCCACTGATAGTAGCTGGCAAACACTCCTTCTGGTGGGACTGGCAAATCATTGTCTTGCTCCATGGCTCCTGCTGCTTGAACCTCCTGCTTCTCCATAGTTTTGTCTAGGTAGGCGACCAGCCATTCTCTGAAGTTTGGTGGGGCATTCAGAGGAATGCCATCCAACTGTGCAGCTGCCAAGCGCCCATCAGTGAACCATACTTTGACGAAGTGGCAAACCCATCTGCGAAATTCAGGAGGAACCTGTCTCTCCAGAACCATGAGCTGCAAAATAGAGAATATTCATATCTTAGCGCTAATTGCCAAAATTGAGTAGTTTTTCTAACCAATTCAACGTATCCTTATGATAACAAGCAGAAATTTTAATAATTTGTCATAATCACAAATTCGTAAGATAAGGCGCAAGAAAAACCTTTTAAACACTCACCTCCTTGTCAAACACCTTATCGATGTAAGCCCTTTTTTCCCATGCCTTTTTCATTCGTTTGGCTTCTTTCTTCATTTTTTTCATCTTCTTGAAATGCATTCCATGACCAGGCCAGGACGGGTGCATCCCCATTCTGCCATAGAAGGGATGAGCAAAGCGACCTCCATGTTTTATGCGCTTCATTACTGGTGTTTCCTCGCTGACATCTTCAGAACTCACATTAGCCATTTCTGCAAAAGTTAAGGGAACAAATTCATCTTTCATGAGCCAATCTGTTATCAAGCAGTTAGTTTTAATGTTTAAAATTTGACATTGCATGCTGTTTCAAATAGTATGTGTTTTGATTTCTTGGTGAATGCAGAGTTACTTCTGCCAATTGAAACAAAGATTATTAGATGTGCCGAGTGTGCGCAGGCATCCCAACTAGAATTGGCAACAACAACAACAACAACAACAACAACAACAACAACAACAACAACAACAACAAAAAACAGCCAGCGAACTCTGCAAGTGGGGATGTAGTTCTTCGAGGGGAGAGTGTTCGTTCATGGTTAGATAAAGCCGAAATGAAAATGCTTCCTTAAAAAAAGGAGACAAAAAAAAAAGCACAAAATTTAGCCAAACCTGCAGTCTCTTCAGCAGCGACTTCGCCTGCCATGATGTATACACGCAGCACACCGTCGTTCACCATGTTCAGCGCTTGCTGAAGCTCGTCCTGACTACAGAACTTCACCAGATCACCATCCTCATCTGAAACAGGGGATCGATTGGTGATTTATCAGAGTTCAGTTATATTTGTTGAACGGGCAACCTTTAATCTGACGTCGGCTTAACTTTTTTGCTTACAGTCTCATTTAAAACCGAAATCACTTAAGTATGAGATATCTATAAGTAATAGTAAGGGATATAAACTATCCTAGTAACGAAGGATTTATCCATCATTACAGCCCTTATTGAATGTCACAGACGGTATTTTAATTTAATTGAAATCTGATGTTGCTCTCAATGAAAACAAACATTTCGAATACCCTTTATATATATTCCTTAAAGACACGAAACTGCACACGGAACTAAACTCTCAGGAAAAAAAAAAACTCTTTGAGGAGTATAACCTATTAATGGAATCTATACATACATCATGGAGCGCACCAGAATTTGAGCAGCTGCTCATATTCTGTTCTTCTGTATGCTATGATTATTTTATGGATTACCTTTGTAGTTACAGAGATTTAAGATGTACGATTTTTGTGGCTAGATGGTTCCTTATTTGCTGTCAGCTCACAAACTACAACAAAAACTGAATCGATGAGAAACAGAAAACTTACCTTTCCAGTGAATGGTGAAACGCCCGGGTCTGAGGTTTGGGAAGACTTCAGCAATTCTCTCTTGTAGGGTCTTGAACTTGTCAGGAGCCAGTTCATCTCGCAAAGGAAATCTCCTGATCTCAGGCAGACTTTCCTCTTCCCTCTGCAAATAAGCTTTTACGATCAGCGACGCAGCCATCGTAACTGACGGTTATCTTTTTTTTTTCGACTGAGTCAGAAACTTCGCTGGATGCAAATCTGAAGTTATCTTTTTGGACGTCGCTGGCAAATGATGTGTTTTCGTTCGCTCAGGCGTTCCTGCGTTGATTTAACTTCGAAGACAAGCGTCGTCGGAATGTACCTGCGTTAGGCGGACCCGAGCATTTATAGCTCTCTCGGGGTTCCTGCGTTAATTAAAAAAACATTCTAGAAGCATGATGAAATAGACACGCAGGCACATGACTCATCGTCATGCGCAGGTACCACGTGATGGTGGCACGCAGGAACCGCGTGGCAACGCCTACGCTTACGTCAAGAGATCCATCTATACGTGAATCCCTGCCGATACAGTTGTAATCAAGCAATTTGAGGTACCCAAAGTACGAAGAACTAAATGTTTGCCACATACAATGGCTGCGAGAATGGATAATAATAAATTACAATTAAATTTGTTCCTTGTCATTATAAGTGATCCGTCTCATTTTTACTTTGTCAGATGTGTATTGGGACGAATGAGGCGGGGAGGAGGATGGCCTAAATTGCTCGAGGGAAATGGGTCACCAGCTGGCTCGCTCACTCGATTTTCGCCCTCGCACACCCACTCAGCCGCCTATATCGCACGTCCGCACGCCGCGTACACATTGATAAACACACTCAGCCGCGTGCGCAAATACAACCGACGAGGCTGTTGTACAACGTATAAAACTAGTGTTATTACCAGCTTCAGCCCTGTTTTTCTGGCTGGTTCATGACATGTATCTACAAGTGCTATAGCGGTGGGGTCGCTGGTGCGCATGACGTGACGAGTACCTGCGCGTGGCCTTGGTTCGCCCTTCCCTTGCTGACTCACGCATGATAAGTGTAAACCAGCTGCAACTAGTTTACACGACTGCAAGCGTTGTACCTGCGTTTCTCTGACCAAAAGATATATATAGCCGCATACGCAGTCAACCTCTCTCTTTTATTTTTAACTTTATCTCACAAATTTTCGTATAGATATGCGCGCCCACACACCTATATACACCCATACACTTACAAAACATACACATGTGACGTGAACACGCAGATGCGCCAATTACAGATCGAGTATATACCTGACGTACGTCATATATATGAACTATATATAGATCGAGCTACTTTAATTAATCATTGTAGATGTTCTGTATCATTGTTAAGAATATAAACTCTGTAATTGTTCGTACCACGTATGTGTTCACGCTTGCTAACAAGCGCGCCATGAAGTTAGTTTAATCATGACTAATAAGAAATTTCCATTTCAGGCGGGAGAACGCAGGTACAACGCTCGCAATAGCGTGATCCTGATCTGGTTTAGATGTCAACGTCAATACCGATGTGAGTCATGCCTACGACCTTGCACACACGAACTCGCCGATCTCTCAAGAGCACCAATTGGCTTTGACCACACCGCTACAGCACTTCTATCTGAGATACACGTACGTTTGCTGAAAACCCATTTGGAGTATTTAATTACACTAAATCAAGTATATCATTATTATAGGAGAAAATAATATAATGCTGTAAATGTTCCCACAAGTCATATCTTATGTAGTAAACTTTTCATACATTTAGGCTCCCCATAATTGGCTGCATACAACTTGTATCGGTCGAGATTCCTGTATAGGTGGATATCTTGACAGCGTTGCGTGAGCCACGTGGTTCCTGCGTGCCATCGATCACGTGGTACCTGCGCATGACGATGAGTCACCCACAATTCATGTGCCTGCGTGACGCCCATATTTCGCGAACGTTTCATCCTGCTCCTAGAACATTCTTTCTCAGCGCAGGGACCTGTATAACGATCGAGAGACCTAAGTAAAATCAAAAAGAATCTGTCCAACGCAGGTACACTTTTTGAAGAGATCGCGGAGAAAGATCGACCGATCGAGCTATACAGACGTATATAATTTCGACAGGACGCTGGAAAAAAAAATTCGGTCAGTATAAGTCGATCGGGCTTTGTGGAAACAAAAGTCATAACGTCACAGACGCTCACAATGGCAGCGTCGCTGATCGTAAAAGCGTATTTACAGAGGGATGATGAAGGCCAGTCTGAGATCCGAAGATTTCCTTTGCGAGTTGAGCTGGGACAGGACAGATTCAAGGCACTGCAGAGGAGGCTGGTCGAAGTTTTCCCTGGTCTCAAAATGGGGCGTTTTACTCTCCATTGGAAAGGTAATTAAGTTAAATCAAGCACAGTATATATATACTTACTATTTTATTTTCATGTACAGTACGTATAGCTCTTAATACCGGAAGATGGATCAAGGTGTGGAAACTGATCGAAGGAGTAGAGTCGATTGCATAATAAACCTGCAAGAATTCTACTGAACCAGAAGCGCAACATTATCGGCTATTCTTTATTAATGATAAACATAAAAAACCGTTTTTTTCTTTTGCAGTCATTCCAACAAAAAAAAAAAAAAATAAAAAAAAAATAACGAATTATAGACAGCTTAAAGAAAGGGTGAAATCAAGTATTTCAGCAAAGATAATCTTTTTAATGAGAGTTTAACAATATGTTGTGAATTACACTTGTTAAACATGATTTGAAACGATTCCATGTCACTCAAACATATATTTTATTTGAAAGGTTTGAGTGTTGAGATTTTTGTATATCAAGCCTTCCAACGTTGCATTAATTCATTTGACATTTTCATATTTCATAATCTGAATAACTATTTTCTTTTAAAGTGAGTTGTTTTTTCGCATAATTGTGATATCAATGTAAGCAGTCTTGAATGCATATTGGCTGCTGATACTGAAACTAAATCCTGCAGATCACCAAATATTTGCATTTCAGATGAAGATGGTGACTTGGTGAAGTTTTGTAGTCAGGATGAGCTTCAGCAGGCACTGAATATGGTGAATGACGGTGTGCTTCGCATCTATATCTCAGCAGACAGCACTGCTGAAGAAGCTGCAGGTATGATGGCAACAAAGCTTTGCGTTTTTATATCAAGGGAGGAAATGATTAAGAGAGATAAGATGACATAATTTGGAAAAGGCCTATACCTTGTCCACCTGGGTTTGTACACCTTCAGTTCTAACATAACCCTTCCAAACAGGTACCTCACAACCCTGGGAAGGCCCACAAAATCACAGAAGCCCAACTCGAAACCCTAATCAACCTTCACCTTGTCCCAAGCTTTCACTCTTTTACCACTTGTTTTTGCAATTTTAATTGTTATTGCTTTTACCACAGATAATGATCTTTTATGCACAGAGTAAACATTTTCTGCCTTGATAATTATTTTTTACCTAATTTATAACAGACCTTTACTTTAAACAAAAGGGAAAAGGGAAAAGTAGAAGCTAAATTCATAAACAACCCGGAGAATTTTTTTTATTAAAAAATTTTGGCTTTCTACTGGTTACCCCACCCGTACCCCCCAAAAAATAAAAGTAGTCTTTCATACATAGAAGGAAACAAAATGATATTTCAGTCTGTTGACACCCCAATGCTGCTAAGTAGCACATTTGTATATGTGCCTTATACTTTCAGAAGTAGTTGGAAATGCTGAGGGTGATGGTAAGGAACCACCTACACGCACATTTAAATGTCCATTGCCTCAACCGTCTTGTGGAAGAATACGGATGCACCCTTCCTGGCATATGCATGGAATGCACTTTAAAAAGATGAAGAAAATGGCGAAGAAAATGGCGAAGAATATGAGGAAATTGGGGAAAAAAATGGCTCGCATTCAACACAGGGAGGTTAGTTTTGCATAGCTTTCATTGTGTTTAATAAATTTGTATTTTTAGTAATCCCTCGCCACTTCGCACTTCACCTTCACTATTTCATGGGTTTTTATAAGAAATTAATGGGAAAAATGATTCGTGGATTTTCTGCAAAATTCGAACAGTGGGATATATATATATATTATGAATTTTTCTATGAAAAAAGCACAAAGGGTATAAAAATATATTACTAATATTAATTCTAACATTAAAGAAATATTATAAATAATAAAATTAATATGAACTACAGTAAATAGTGTATGTATTTACTCTGAAATGAGAACCAGCAACGCTTGCCTGAGACACTACATGCCTACTCACAATTGCAAAAAATTGTAAACAACAGTGTGGGAATGGTTATTAAGAAAAGGGAAATGGTTTATGTAGCGTAAAAGTATGGGGGAGGGTTTATAAAGCCTTAATATAGTGCATAAATACATACATAAATATACCGTTTCTATTTCACGGATTTTTGGTTATCGCGGGTGGTTCTGTAGCGCATTTCCCACGATAAATGAGGGATTACTGTACATACAACTGATTCGATTTCAAATCTGTATGTAAATGATGTCAGTGCTAGATGCCAAGTCACTGAACTTGTCTGCTTTTTGGAGTTTCCTCATTCCTCTTCTTTGAAAGGAACTTCAATCCTCATCTTCCGTACAATTACTTTCTCCCCAACTGTGACATCACTACCCCTATTAGTTGTTTATTACTATTTGAATATATGAAATGTGCTTTAGGTGGCTGATCAGTTGGACAGAGGTACATAGTATTTGGATATTCCAATTCATTTGTGCACGTGTGTGTGGAGAGACTTTTACATACCATGAGTTTCTCCATCAGTGGGTGGTATGTGTGTATGAAATATTCATTGTTATGATTTTATAAAGTGCCATGAGTGGACTTGTAGGGCTAGGATACGGCACTTTACAACCTTTATATTATTATATTGGCAAATAAAAAGTACAACTCTGCCGGGTAACCTGCCAGTCCCAAGCCCGGATGAAGGAGGAGGTTTGGGTGTGGGACTAGCAACCCTACCCTGTAAAAAAAAAACCTGCTACAGAAACCACAACTGCAAAACTAACACAGCAAGATCCTAGGCTGGAAGATCACTCTTTGGAAGGGCCTATGATGTGTGTTGGCAAAAGCCTTCAGTTCACCAACCCATCTTCTCATGGTCACGGCAAAAATCAGGATAGGGACCTGGAACATCAGGACGTGGAGGAGATCAGTCCACAGCAAGGCATTGGCAGCTGGCATTACATGGACCCTAGTGGGAAGGGATGCCCAGAACCAGATCTGATGATGTAGTTGCTCCCTATGCTCCAATGGGTGTGAAAAGGAATAATAAGAAAAAATAAAAAGTACAGTTTGTTTTGCACTCAATTTTTGAGCTCCGGTGGTTAGGAACTTCTTTATCTTTGCTAACTGCAGGAAAGTTATGCTGGAGTTTCATGCTAGTGATAATAATGAGATCTGTTAACAAGCTGTTCAAGGTGCTTGCATGGTTTTGAAAATTTTAACAAGAAATTATTAGTAATTGAATGCAGTACAATGTTTCATATTTTTCAGCTCATGATTCTCAGAAGTCAGGTTCCCCCTGCATTTCGCTCCTGGGTTCGCAAGTATATCAGAGTCTGGATCACAGATGGGCACCTTGCAGCTGCAAAATTGGATGGCATTCCTGAGGGAGCCCCACCAAACTTTAGAGAATGGCTGGTTGCCTATCTGGAGAAGATCAGCAAAAAACAAGAGGGACAGGCATCAGGGTACACTGATACCCTGGAGCAGGACATTGATCTGCCAGTCTCACCTGAAGGACTGCCTGCCAGCTATTATAGGTGGCTATGTCTTTATGTGGAGCGCAATTTTGCAAATTACACCCAGGATTCATCAGATAGTGACACAAGTAAACATTCTTTTTTTCATGATTTACTAATACCTTCTAGTTGTAATTTCACTTTTTAAAAGAAGATACTTTTAAAATTTAGTTATTATTAGGGCTATAAAAAAATTTGTAACTCACGAAGTTATAAATAAAAAATAATTTACATTACCTTTAAATATTTTGTTGTTTTTACATTACTTACTAGGCAGCAGTAATGACAGTTTTGGGCCAAGTGTCTGGCAAGAAAGAGGCCGTGGTCCATGCCACTGGCACATGCATCACTTTAGAAATGGTCACTGTTTGATGAAAGGCAAACATGGGTGGAGTGCACCTAAATCTGCTGATGAAGAGATTTCAAAGGTGTGCTTTTTTTTTTTTTGCTTGACAGTTCTCTTTAGAATAAATTGAATCATAAACTGCTTAAAACAAACGTGTAAAAAAGTATTATCTTGAACACCATAGCACACTTTTGTGAATGACATTTTTGTCTGAAACCATTAAAAAGAATTGAAATGGCCTTCTTTGAGAAGTGCCTAATTAAGCAGTTATGATACCAGCAAACTTGATTATGATGATGAATTATTACTAGGCTGGTGCAAGCAAATCAGTTGTTGAGAGTCATTGATTTTCTTCCAGAAGCAAAAACAATGGAAAAAAATTCCCCCAGAACTTCGCAAATATTTGCGATTTCTGATGAAGACCCTTCACAGAGAAGAGAGAAAAAAACACCAGGAGAAGAAAGAGATGGTTCCAGAGGGAATGAGCTTAGAGGCTGTTAAATTCATTCAGGAGTTTGTCACAGAATGGCACTCCAAGCTGACTTCTTTGCCTCCACATGAAGTCTCCATTGCTATGGCAAAAGACGAGTGTACAGGTCTTCCCAAAGGAATTGAGAATGAATACATCCCATGGCTGTGTCAATTTTTGGCACGCTGGCATCGCAGACATGCTGGAAAGTGTGACATGATGGCTGCTTGGTCAAGTGGGGATACATCTGATACAAGTGAAGATGAACAGCAGGCTTCAGCAGGTACGTTGCTCTAAGAGAAAAAAAAATCCTTTTTATGACCTTTTAAATTTAAACTGGAAAACTTGAACAGTGATGAATATTGCACATGAGGAAACGCTGTTCTTTTTAAATGTTTCTGAAATGAATACACTCTTAATATCATTCTCATGATTTCTTCAATATTTTGTAGATGCATGCTACAGCATGCACTGGCCATTGGGAAAGCTGCAAAGAAAAGGCAAGAATCAGCACTTCACAGATACACATTCATTCCCACCCAGTTTTGGCCACCATGGCATGCACATGCCATCTTTTCATGGCCCTCAGTTTGGTTTTCCTCCTCCACCCCCACCTCCAATGGTGTACCCTGAAAGGGTACCTACACTCCCTCCAATGATATACCCTAATATAGCACCTCCACTACATCCTCCTCCCTCTTACTGGGATCAGGTGCTTGAGCTGGATGATGGTTATCATTTCCATGGAGGAAGGGGATGCTGGGACCAAGACCAGTCACAAAGAAGTGGTGAGTACAAGACAGACCCTTAATTTTGGCTGTTCATCTAGCCAAGATCGCATCAAAGTGCCATAATTATATCAAAATTCTACTGTAGAAAAATTTTCAGTCTTGTTTGTATAGACTTCTTGAAAGGCAAACAAATTCAAACCAAAGCATAACAAAAAAGACGATGAAAACGATTTTAACCTAATTTTATTTGTAAGCCAGACGTTGAAGAACACAAGCTTTCTCCTTTCCAAGTATGTATAGGTTTTTTGGTCTAAAGTTTACCTGAGAGCAGCAATAATAAAAAATGAATGGAATGCTGCCTACCAGAGGTCCTTCGTGCCAGCTGCCATCACCATCTGAAATAAAAGGCACGAGGACTTGAAGGCCTATCATATGACCTTTTTCGGAGAAATTAAATCATCTAGTTAAGGAAACTTTTTTCACAGTGAAGCTGCAAACGTTCATGGTTCACATTCATCACCTCGTTTTTGAAAGATTGACATATCCTCATTGATCCTTGATAGGATCTTATCCGGAAATGACATACATTGAGGTATTGGATGAAGTTCATGTGGGAGAGGGTATAGGTGTGCGTGCATGTTAAGTCGTTATATGGGTGCATATATATATAAACACACACATTATGTTCACATGTATAAATTGTGTGAGCAAAATAGAAATTTCTGTCCTGAATTATGCCTGGTATAGACCATAAAGATTGATTTGAACATCCCACTGTCGTCTTCATGGTTTTCTTTGTAATACTAACTTGCTAAGAGGGTTAAAATATAGATCACATATCAGTTCTTGTTGGCATTTCAGTATCTGAAGTGACTGAAGCAATGAAGAAGATGTAAACTGGACATCATCTGTCCCTAGAGGATGACTTTATGTAAGAAAACTGATCAAAGAAAACTGAATTGCACAAATCATGAGTCCAAGTTCACATTTTCTCATGAACTCTATTTTACCACAAAAGAGACAACATGCACAGTTTAATTTCCACTTTGTTCTTACATATAGAGAAAGGATTTCTGTTTCTTCTTGTTATTTTAAATTAGTTTTGCAATACATTGCAAGGTTACCTTCTGAATCTGCTCTGTGCTTATATTTTTTCCCCCATATTTAATTCCATTTGATGTTACATTCTTTTGTGTAGCTACAAAAAAATTTTATGGCAATGCATAAGCATGTGTACTAAAATACTGTAATATGTTTGTGATTAGTGAAATTTTCTTTGTAATAAATTGCGTACCAATAGGCACATGTGAAAATGCAATATACACTCATACTTCAGTTATTTCCTTGCATGTCCAGCACTAGGGGACCTATACATGTGCTGTCAAATAGATAATCAGCCATTCTGAACAAATTCTCATTTCATTTTGGTTTCTAATTTTGTTTCTCTTATATTTCTCCAGGTGACAAGCCAATTGTTCTTGTACAAATTTCATTTATATGGATTTGAAATATCTTGAAAAGGTTACAAATATCTGCAGTTTTGTTACCTTTATGATATGTACAGTCTTTGAAATTGCCATGGAATTCTAATTGTTAAGTCTGTGAAAAAAGCATGCTAATCTGCATTAAAAGACTGGTCGACATTATCTCTTGTGTGCCTAGATAAATATCAAAAGACTTTAAAAGGTGCATTTGCAAAACCACCCGTCCATATATATCATGATACACCACAGAGTATATACATGAACAATATCATTTTCATTTACTACATAGAAACATGCAGTTTAGTGATTGTAATGTCACAAAGATAAATCTACTTGCAGTGAGTTGCAAAGCTTCTCCAAATCTAAAAATACAGCAACCATTTTGACACATCGCTACAAGTTAGGTAACACATGAGGAAAATATTTTTAATTCTGTCATCAACCCTTCCCCAAGGCTATTACTCAACATGACTCCAGAACAGCCCTAGAAGTTTAGATGACACTAGTAATTTGACTCGATGGCTGCCACTTAAAAATGCTAATCAGACTTGCAGATGGTACTATATTATTTGTCCACCCCAAAATTCTGTACACATGCGAATATACACAATCTCTTTTTTTGCTTTCTCTTGCTCCCTTTCTTTCACATACACTACCTGCACATTTCAGATTCACCATAGATACCAAACTGTGCAAGCAGCCACACATTGATCCACTATACATGACCCCCACATAATATGAGATTTGTTCAACTATTAGTTCTAACACGAGCCTGCACGTGGCATCTGTTTACAGGGCTGGCTGCCTGCCGTAATATAGCCTGAGTTGCTGACACGGCGTAAAACACCAATTCCCCCCCCCCTCTAACACGAGCAGCGGCAAAGTTCTGGTAGGCTTCTGCTTCAGCAAAGTAATTGTTCTCACCCAGGAAATTCTATCCCAAACATGTATATCTGACCCCAGAAGGCATGAAACAGCAGGCCATTGGATGGGTGGGATGGATCGACCACAATCTTATGTTCTGCTCTAGACAAAGACCCAATATCTGCAGATGATTCCATGAAATACTTTTATTAGATAAGTTAGATAACTAAATAATAATGCAGTGAAATACACTAAACATATTTGGCTTTGCATAAATGTCAATGTACAAGCTTGCATGCATGAATCTAAAATTAAATGTGACATACAAAACCATTCAATGTGGAAGAATAGTGGTGGGGGGATTAAAGGGAAGGTGCTTCTTTCCCCCCTCAAAAACAGAAGGAACTGGTGTGGATAAGCAAAATATGGGAAATAAGAATTGCAAATACTGTAGGTGACATTAAATCAATGAATATAAATGAATATAATAACACGTCATCACAAGCTACGAGACATTGGCTGTAGTCCAAACTTACTATTCTGAAAAGGTTTATACCCCTGAAAAGGGATTCTTAGATGCTGTATATGGTAAATAATACCAGATGGGTTGACATATTAAAAAGCAGTATACAGAATGGAAAAGACATAAAATGAATCCACCTTTATTATAACCATTTACATCTCCTAAACCAGAGTGGTGCATACTATTGCAGGTGCTCACAATGTGAAAACTCTTTACATGAATTGCATGCCAGCTACAGCAACACGTAAATATAATGAACTACTTAATTGGGAAAAGCCATTATAAGCTTTCCTTACTCTTTATAAACTCAAGGTAAAACATCGGTTTGATTTTCAATCTCCCACCTTCCCATTAAATAGACTAAACAGCTATATCAATATCTTCATAGATCTGCACTGACTACTAAATCTTTGAAAATATTAGTGATTGATAAAATTATCCTAACAGCAGGC
Organism: Pomacea canaliculata; assembly: GCF_003073045.1. NCBI lineage: Eukaryota > Metazoa > Mollusca > Gastropoda > Architaenioglossa > Ampullariidae > Pomacea > Pomacea canaliculata. The sequence goes on from NC_037592.1 coordinate 29,121,447, forward strand.
AGAAATGATAAATAAATCCATAAATGGTTCTGGACGGAAGAAAAACAAAAAGACTAAAAATGAAGAAGAAAATTACATAAAGACAGCCAACGACTTATGTAAATGTCACAGTATCACAGGTATATACATATATGATTAGATAGTGGCTGGGGTTGGGACCAGAGAATCAAGCAAGTTCTGCAATGTAAAATAGGCCTGAATTTGATCAAAGTTACTATAGAGAAGACCTTAAAAATCAAATGCAGACTAGGGTTACCAAGATTGTAAAACATATTGCACTTATATCTGCCTTACGTAGGCAACTATCAACCTGAGATTTCAACTTTAATGAAACTTTATAAGGAAATTCAAAAACTTACAAGACAGTTCTAGCAACATGCTGAGCCAGTTTATGCACAACTTAACCAGTTACTTCTCAGCAGGCAAGCTGCTAAACACTAATGTGTACCAAAACATAACTTGTTATAAATAATACAGCATGCAATATAGAGGACACAAACATGGAGACAAAGTTCCATGACTGTGTAGTATCAAGTCAGTCAATAAAAGCAGTTTTCACAGACAAGAAAATTATTATTTATAGCTATCCGACAAATACTGGCATGATAATGTTTCCCTTGTAGAATTTGGGAAGACAGGAATTGGTATATAATGAGGGCATTGTTAATTTCCCTGCATGTAAATCACGAATGATTTCATTACATTTCCAACTATATGCAACTGGTCTGTCTTTCCCTCTCATCATTTTCCCCTGAGTATTATGTGTACATGATTAGTGTGGAGCTCAAATATGCAGATTCAACACTGGGCACCAGAACCTTTAGGCTTACATCCTTTAGCAGGCAAAGGAAAGTAAAACCCAAAAGAAATTGTAACATTAGGCACTTCAAAGTGACTAAGCCTACATTTCAGGTAGAAAAGAATGCAAATAATTCATGGGTTTATAATACTTCAGTTTTTCAATTCCTGTTCAAAATATTTCTAACATGAAAAGCATAGCTATCCAACTTCTGGCCAAGACTAACAATCGGAAACTATACTGTGCAGTAAAATATTAATTCTGTACAAGTTCCAGATCTTTAGATAGGTGGAGGAGGAAAGGGATGTCTGTGAGGAAAGAGTATGTGATGTCACAAAGGGGAAATATAATTTCCACTGGCATAGAAGCACGTATAAAGCGAATAAAAACTTGGAGAATTTACCCCTCCCTTCCAAAACCAGATTAATTTCATCATCATCATTCCTTGCTACTCCTCGAGGAGCATAGGGCCGCAACAGATTAATTTAATATAGCACAAATACTAACAGAATAAAGGTCTATGGCAGCAAGCAGGTCCGAAACAAGCCTACCATATTCCATATCTGGGTAGACAAGCAGTTGCAGATAACTTTGTTCCTTGCTATCAACGAAACGTAGCTTTTTTTTTAGATATTTGACAAGAACAAAGTTTCAAAGTACAAGGAAAAGGACACTTGACAAATCAAGCTAGAAATGGGAAATTTTCTAAATTCGACAAATTATGACAAAATCCAATTACATCGAAGCTAGAGCCAAAAGGTCAGATGTTTAAAAATAACTGTTTGTAATATATCATAAATTATGCAATGCAAAAATGTACCACAAAAATATTTGTCATATTGCAGAACCTAGGTTAGGTTATCCTTCCACAAACTGCTATTAAGATAAAATAATATCCATACGTTAAAAAAAACAAACAAAAAAAAACCCTTTGAAATACAGCTATTCTGAAAGGCGTTAGGATTTCAATCCTTAGAGATGTAGTTTCCTCTATATTTGGTTTCAAGAGCTATCAGCCAAGTGACTGATGTTATGAAACCTAAGACAATTCATTATAGCATCACATACTTATTGATTTTGTTACAACTGCTTAATATTAACATCAACAAAAAAGTATGTATGCAAAAATATTGTAAATTAAAATAAAGCAACCATTTCCCTCCGTTTCTGTCAAATTCTTTTTCCAAGAAAATAAATGTTTTTTTTTGTTATCAGTGGACAGAAACAAAGTGGCTTATAGCCAAAAGGCACGTAACAATAAATGCTCAACAGTTTGCATAAAGCCACATTCAACTGTGACTCTTTGGTAAAACACCTCAGAAAATCACAATGCAGTATTACTCAGATCCTTCATATAACAACATGCATTCAGTGAGGTGCATCTGTGTGTACATTCACTGTATATTCTCCACCACTGGTGGGGGTGGAGGTCTTGAAATAGTGCCACTGCTTTCTGCATTTGTAGCACATGTCTGGTGTTCAACCCCAGACATGGGATGAGTCCAGGAAGTGGTCTGGTTAACATGGCTGTAACACATCAACAACAGAATGGTATTACACTATACAAACATGACCATTCACAAAATCCCTTTATTCCTCTTCACATTTTCAGTTACGAAGGAATAAGGATAAGCCTCTATCATTACTCTCACTAAAGAGAAAAAAAAATTTTTTTATCTGTAAAATTCCTTTTTTCAGTACTTACAAGATGACATGATTTTGTAAAGTTTACCCTAGTAGCTACTAAATTCCATTTGTCAGCTTCTGATTGATCAGAATTGACAGATGAACAGGAACTGCACAAACTTCAGTAACTCACTCCTGATCCTGCATCATCTAGCCAGTGATCAAGCCCACCTCTCCAGTTTTTTGCCAGAGCTGAGAAAATACCCACAATGTGAGGCAGGGAACTAGCAGTCATGTCATCTGGTAAGTACTCAAAGAAAAACTTTTAGTATCAAATATGGCATTTATTGTTCGTACTATACCAGATGACATGACTGTGGAGAATGCTTAACAGATGGAGAGGTGTGGCAGTCAGAAAAGAAAACTACTGCCTCAGAGGCAGAAAATCCTAAGATATACCTTAATTCCACCCAAGCTGGAGACCTAGGCAGTACAATTGGACTGCCAGGCTACTACCTTAATAGTATCTTTAAGATCCACATTACATGAAAAGCTAAGCTAATTGCTACAGCTTGAACCTCATTTGCTCTGGCCTGGGCAAAAGAATGTAAGAAAAGATCTATACATGCTTCCCCAATGACTTTCATTTCTGCTGCTAACATCTGTGCTGATGTCTGCCTTCTTCTCCTGCAAATGAGATGTCTCTCCTGTGAGATGCAGACTTTATAAGATAGATGCACAGCCATGCACCAGATCCTTAAACCTAACCAGATCACAGGATTCATCTCTTGGAAGAAGCAGCTGTGCCAGCAACTGAGGCCACATCATGACGAGAGAAAGTGATGTCAAATTAAGTGGTTCTAAACCAAGAAACCCCATGATAACATCCTTAACAGAACTGCCAAAATAAGAAAGAATACTAAGAGTGGGTGGCCTCTTATGAAGAAGAGCAGAGATTTCACTTTAGTCTTGCCAACATCTGCATGCACTGGAGCAAGCAAGAGAAGGGAGGTCAGTTGGTAAGGTTTTGATGGCTGCATAGACCCAGAACCCAGGGATCTGCAGATTGTACCCTACTGTCTGGATTTGGTGAGTCTTTAGGCTCACTCCCATTGGTACATGAGAAGCCCTTGTTCTAAAAAAAGAGACTGCCAGACCTTCCTGAACAATGTTCTAGAGCTGGTCTAGTCTTAAATTAACTTTATCAAAGGTAGGCATTTTTTAAACAGGATGAAGTGTCATCTGGTGTGGTTCACCTCTTAACACTTGCATCCATTTGTGTTCAGACTAGGAGCAGCAAACATCACACGGTAACTGCAAACAGCATGGCCAGGACTTGAGACAGTGCATGAAAAACTGAAGAGGTGAACTCATGGGATAGAGAGGGTGGAATGGTAGGTGAGTTGCTCGAGTAAGTGTTCTCCCCATTCATTAGTCAATTCTGACCAATCAGAAGTGGGAGAGCTGGAATTAGGTAGCTAACGGTGTCATCATAGTCATGTTATCTGGTACAGTTTGAAGAAACTGTAAACATTACTACTCCTCTGGATTGCTGCCAGGTAAATTCTGTAAAATTTTGTATTATCATTCTTTGGTCAGCTATTCACACTGCAGTTAACAGCTCCATTAATTCATTAAACAATTATCTGCAGTGTATAATGGGGCCTTCATGAAAAATTACACAGATGCTATTACAAGTATGGTTAAAAAGTAAATTCTGCAGTAAGTTTTGAATACAAAAGTTGCTCAAGTTGCTGCTATTGTTAAAAATAGAATAAATTCCATAGTGTCCAAGTTTTGGAAAGAAAGACTTTAAATCTTTTAATGCAGCCTTTTACAGAGTTAAATGTCTTTAATATCTCTAATGAGAAAAGCATCTCAAACTTAATCTTACTTGATATAGTATCGTACACCATCAGCTGTATAGCTTTCTTCCCATCCAAAAGGCAATGCTGGAACCAACAAATCAAATATTAAAATTTTCTAAAAAACCAAAAAAGAACATTGATGCCAATATGAACATGGGAAAAAATGATATGTGTGTAGAAATGTTTGGATGTTTCACTTGATACAAGCAGGTGAGACATTAATGGCTGTTCGATTATCAATGAACAAAATGTTCAGAGGCCTGCAATGAGATACTGTATGACACACTTAATGCAGACATGTACATGCATGCTTAAACACACACAAAGGACAAATACATACGTGATTGTTCAATCAGGGAGCGAACAGATGTGAGGACATCATGTCCTTTTGAGACCAGAGATTTTATCATATGCTTTTTCTTTTTCTTCCCTAAGCTGCCTCCTTTCTCTGTATCACCATTCCTGAACCAAAGGAAAAAAGAAAGAACATGACGAAATCATCTTCAGCAGAAACAGATATCTTTAGCTGGGCTTCTTGGAATTTCAAATACTTACCAAGAGAAAGCACTATCTGATGACATCAGTGCATCCTGAACATGCTGAAAATTAAAATAAGAAAAATAAAGATTACATGATCTTGCTGCAGTATCATATTGATGAGAAATACCTGCCATGTTTGCCATTATTTACTATCATTCTATTTGGTGTATGTGTGCAAATACAACACCCATGAAGTATCACCAATGCATGCACATGTATGGGAAGATGTGAACACAACAAAATACATAATATAAAACCATGCTAAGTTACAAAAGATGACATCAGCGCAAAATACCTGGAGATGTTTAAGTAGGGTATTGGTGGCCACTTCATAAGTCCTCTGAGCTGCCTCTGCCTTTTTTAATTGACAAACTAGCACTGCTAATCTTTTTTGCGCATTCAGTGCATCCTGTACATAAAAGTGAATACGCAATGCACATTTAACTGTATCGGTCTAGTATCCTGAAAAATGTTTTCAAAATCTGGCAAATGAATGATGTGCAACACTGCTGCACTTTAAATATCTCAGTTTGGTTAGAAAAATTAAATACAGATATTATATTCAGTATTGCATCTAGTGCCATCATACATTAAAGCTTTGAAAGTGCCAATAAAAATTCATGGTTTACACTCTTGGAAATTTGTAGACGAAGCTGGGTGATTTCATTTTCCAGTAAAGCAACAACTTCTTCATAGTCTTGCTCCATCTTACGAGCTGCCTCCTGTGATTCTTCTGCAAGTCGCAACTTTGTCCGCAATGACCTGCATTCTTCCACAGCAGCTTGTGACTCCTAGAAATAACCAAGGAAGCTCATTTAGTAGAAGACTTTGATGAACTGCAAATAAAAATGATGTTGGGTTACATAGATTGTATGAGTTTATGTCTACACATGCATATGTGTATGCACGTGTGCACATGCAAAGAGATTTCCCATCGCATACATGCATGATCACGACAAAGTCTTAATGCAAAACCTCAAGATCTCACCTTCCTGAGACTTAACACCTGCTCTTCTGTCTTTTTACACAGCTGGTCTTTAGCCTGCAATTCCTCCTGCCACAGGAATGTCCACAACATAGAAGGGATTTTCTTTTCCTGCTACTAATCAACTACAAAATCACATCTTCTAGAACATGCATTAAGAATATGACATTTTATTAAGAATAATTACTAAGATGTAACTAAATTTCTGAAAGTAACAACGTGATGTCCTAAAATAATTTTTACTCTTCTCACATATATTATAATTTCTTCTTCCCTGATCTCATCAAAAGAACTTTAGTATTCTCACCTTTAAGGCTTCAATCTGTTGTGGAGAATTTCACTATCATTTCCATGTGTATCAGCAACTTTTGGTTCAGCATAGTTGTTCATCTGAATAACAATAAAGCCATGTCACATAAAGTCAAGTAACAGAATTTTTTCCATGTCTTTTGAAGTAAAAGTTTAGAAATGATTTAAAAGGATTTCTCATCCTTTTATCTTAAAATATTAATGACTTCTCCACATATATGACAGGTCACCCCATGCTTGTTTTGATACCATACATTAAGTGTTGTAACTTGGAATAGAGAAGATGTCACTTAATTTAACAGACTGCATTTGGGGTATTTACTGGACAATTTTGACTGCTATTTATGTCTTTCAGACAGATCAAAGGTCACATGATAACTACAATCAAGAGATGGAGTCAGAGTATTAAAACAGCTAAGATTAGTATTTGTGATGTCAAGAAAAAATGCTGTCTTCTTCCTACCTGCTTCACTGGCGACAGTCTGTCAACATCACTGAAAAGCTGAGGTGTGGTGGGCAAGTTTCCATTGCGAACCATCAGTTCATCATAGAAAACCAGCTTCACAGCATCTACAAAGTCTTAACACAGTTATCTCAGAATTACTATCTTCAAAACAGAGGTGAACTGGCAATGACTTCCTTAAAAACTGTTCAAGAATCTTTTACTTTTGGCCAAAAAACTGTCTCTTTCAATGCTGATCAATTTCACAACAAATGCTAGGACATATCCCCCCCCCAAAAAATCTCTGGATGCATACCTTCAAAACTGACTAGCCCATGGTCATCTACATGTAGATGTTGCCTCAGCTCTATTCCTTCCTGTGGCTTCACTACAAATCCCAGGGTCAGAAGAGCCTGTAACAGAGCTGTTCCTGAATCAGGCCAAGCAAACACATGCTCTATGACTCACAAAAAGCACACTTTGTGAAGCAAGTATTTCAACCTCCTCAAGTACACTGTATTATATAAGCAAGACTTTGATTTGTTTTTGGTTTTATACTGAAGTAAATTGGTGTAATGTCATATTCAACAAAGATGGGGAAGAGGAATCTTGCTCGCTTAGATTTCCAAGTCATCACTATTGCAAACAATTACATATTATTATAAGAGAAATAAGCTTACCATCTCTAATTTATGAACTGGAAATCGAGAAGTAGGTTTGACAGGGTTTGTAGACAGTCTACCTGACAGAACTGAATGAATTGACTTGAAATTAATATCTTTTCCATCAGGGTTCTGTTCATCATGGTCCTCAGTTACTTGGCCAGGATAAAGTAAATGTCCAGCTAACTCACTGGCACAAGTGGAAGCAGGGCTCTCATGACTGCTGTGAGAATCTGATGCAGGCTGTAGTAGATCTGCTGACCAAGGGTACATGAAAAATATACATTGCATATCATTGTCTTCACATAACACATATATTACAAGTCAAAACATTCAATACTTTGATAGTTCACAATATTGACAAATGACCAACTTTACTAAACACAATCAGCAAATTCAGGCCAAGAAGTATGTTCTGTTATAAAAGTTACAAAAGAATGCTAGCTACAATGTAAACCAAGTGATGATTTATAACAAAACATAACAAAATACATTCTTACATACAAAACCATTCTTAAGGCACACCTACATCATCAAACACCCATGCACATATACTTCTAACATGTTTGCTGTACCAACTGCCTGACCTGCTCTGCAGCTTTCCCTTATGTACTTTGCCAATATTTGTCAGAGGACTGCAGATGGTCAGACAATTCAGATATAATCTATGGCTGAGCAATTGGATTGGTATAAGCGATTTATCGTTTGGACCTAGGTTGATTGTTACTTTTTGGTGTTGGGACAAAATTAAGAATGTGTAGAAAGCAGGATTCTTATAAAAATACATGCCATACACATAATATCCCTAAATACATACACCAGGGTTTCTGCTTATGCAAAAAATTGTGTACAGTGCGCATTAAAAGTTCAGAGGACCCCTTCAATTTTCGTCAATGGGGTCCCCTCCAAAGTTGGGCGAAGAACAGGGACCCCTTAAAAATCTGAAGAAGGGGTCCCTGGGACCCCAAAGAATTTAGCCTTAGCAGAAGCCCTGATACACATAAGAGGAATGAGAAAGAAAGGGTAAAAAAACAAGTAGAGCACCTGTATAAGGTGAATGCATGGAGTCTGAATGATCTTGAATCTGACCAGGTGAAAAGTCCAAGGAATGATCAACCGCAAGGATGGCTGTATGCTGAGTTAATAATAATTGTTATAATTAATACATATGTTCAAAACAACTTTGTCTCCCTGCCTGCATTCCTATAAATTTACATACACACAATTCTATGAATATAAACAGGTAGGCATTTGATCACCTGGTTTGTGTGCATGTATATTATATAGCCATTTATATTATCCTACACATATACTTATGTACAGATGCAAAGACATCTGTACATGTACACCCATGCACTCACCCAGCCAACTCAAATACATGCACATAAATGTGTGATGGTTTTCATTAAAACTTATAAACACTCCTAAAATAATAATAATAATCTAAAAAAACATGAAAACAGCCTACCTTGTAAAATTCCTCCATGTGCAAGTGCAATGCTTCCAAAGCATCTGAAATATTAGTCCCATTTATTAAGAACAATCTTAGGTTTATATGATTTTTGACCTGTACATCATTCTCCCATGAAACTTCAATGATCCTGCCATATGTTGATATTCTGCCAAAGTTGATATATGGATTCTGCTATGGTAAACAAAGCAGAGGTTGAGGTCTGGCATACTATTAAAAAAAAGCAAAAGTTTCTTTTACATGTACAGGCTAAAAAACTGATCAAAATTTATCCCACCTTGGCTCAAACCATTTTCTCCATTTAAGTTCAATGTAGCATGCTGGCTGACAGCTTTATTGTGTGATGTCTGAGACAGTCTATGTTGATCCATCAGTTCTAGAAAAGCTTCTCTACACACACAAAAATTCCACAGGGTTTTCCATTATATATTTAACATACCTAATTATATTTAAGATACTGTGATTAAGTGTTTTCAATGGATGATTACTATAGCAAAATAAGTGCCCACTCTAGCATTCTGCAAGAAAAGCATAGGCAATATTTTTAACATAAAATTAACACAGATATAAATCTGCAAATCATATAATAAAACTGGCAAGACTTTAAAGAAACTCATAAAAACTAGCAAGCAAAATTTTAATTTCTGCTGCAATTTTTTATTAGATGTACCTGAAGATGAGTATGACTAGGCTGTCAGTAAAAAACATCCTCAATTCCCAGTTAAATTTTTAATGTTCCAGTTTTTATTGCTGTATGCTGTCTTTAATCCTTATTTTCAATAAGAACTAGGGTTACAACAGCATTAGCAGCCTTGTACTTTTGAGACCAAATACTCACCTAGCCTCATTATCCCGTGTTATTACCATCTCCACACGATTTGAGGCGGAAGCTTGCCGTAGAATTGATAATGCTCTGAAAGATAACTTTTTTTGTAAGTAAACATTTGACTGATAGCATTTAGACAGAAAGGAAATGTAGAAACTGATTATATGTATCTCGTCATTTCTTTATACTGTATCAGATAACATGACTATATGGCGCTATACCGACTACCTACCTCACTGCAGTTGTCCCCTCCCGATTGGTCAGACCTGGCCAGTGAATAGGGAGAACACAAAATTTATCAACTCATCTAAACCCTACCCCCATCCCACCCTTGCCAGCTAGTGAGCTCTGCTATACCAGTTTTTGGCCCAGCTTCACATAGTTCAGATGTGTTTTTAAGCTGCCTTGTTTCTGCAGCCTCATGGACAAGCCATGTCGGGCCTATGGTATGAAGTCACTAGCTTCTAACATGTTTGCTTTAACAACTGCCTGGCCTGCCCTGAAGCTTTACCTTGTGTGGTTTGCAACTCCTTGTCAGAGGACTTATGTGTGCAGATGGTCAGAAACAAACCCTGGTGGGAAAGTAATGCTGTGGCTGGTTATATGGTTTTTTTTCTTTAGAGCGAATAAGGCTAGATAGCCATTAACACCCTGTCCCTTCACTTAAAGTGAAAGTGGTTTTACGACACTGCTACATTCTTAATAAGAGAGAGAAGCAGAAAGACATGGCAGGCTGGCGATGCAGCATGAATTTCTCTGTGCCCCCTCCGCCCTGAATATGTAGGTCCCCATGTGTTGTGCACTTCTTCATTCACATTATGGGGTGGAAGGTGTGTGTATTGAACAGCATTTGCAATATATTCATCTGTGAAAAGTAATGTTGTTTCCTTCTATGCATGGTGTTCCTTTCATGATCGTGCAGCTGGTGGCCTAGCACCTCCACTCATCCATGAGTCACTGTGTGATGCAGGGCCTTCATGACCATAGGCAGCATAAGGAATTTGGGGTTGGGTCTTACACTCTTGTGTTTCCTTCACTAACAGGTTTCCTTCATCTTCTGTGGGTTCATATGTGTTCATGTAGATGCATCTGTCGCCTACCCTTAAGATGTATGTGCATATGGGTCTATGCTTAAAAAAAAAAGAGCATGGCTGGATTTCAGCAAAGTGGTGGGCTTGTTCGTTTCTTTTCAGCAGAATGTTGTCTGTCAGTGCAAAGGCCTTCACTTTCTCTTAGCAGCAGCTGATAAGGGGGGAATTGGTGTTTTACGCCGTGCCAGCAAATGAGGCTATATTACGGCAAGGCAGTCAGCCCTGTAAACAGATGCTACGTGCAGAGAAAGAACAGTGTGCCCGAGACGAGAAATGAACTCTGGGCAGCCAACCTTCACTGTATATGTGACAGGCACTAACCGTTGCGCTACCAGGACCACTAGCAGCAGCTGATAAAGACAAGGCAAATTCTTCTGGGTTATTCCGCCACCTTGCTGCTGGCTCTGGATTCTCAAAATTATGTGCATCCTGGATGCAGAGCTGGCAGCTCTGCCGCCATGTCTTTTTGCATTCGCTATCACAGTTGCTGCCCTATTTCCTTTAGCAGAATACTCATGTGAACTCGGCTTATGAGTTCCCATTTAGCAGTACTTTTTGGACCCGGATGCACACTTCACAGGGACTACATATTTAAAGAGCCCAGATGGCTGAAACCAACAGATGTGCTGTTGCGGTGTGTAGCTCAGGTTCATTAGTTCATGTCACTGCTTACTTAGTTAGTTTAGTCCTTGTTACTCCTTGAGGAGCATAGCGCCGCAACACCCCTCACCGGCGGACCCTGTTTTGGGCAGCACCCTTCAGTTGGGCCCATGTGGTTCCGACGTCCTTTGCCTCGCTCTCTACTGTTCTTTTGCCAAGTTTGATTTGGTCTCCCAACTCTCCTCTTTCCTCTGAGGGTTCCAGTCAAGTGCCTGCCTGGCAATGGTGTCAGCTCTACTTACTGAAGCTTAGTTAATTGCTTTGGTAAAGGGTTATTTCTGCCCTTAGTGGATTTCCATGCGCCAGGAAGACAAACAGACCCCTATGCCCACAGATGGGGACAAGGAGGCAGTGCTCAGGTGCACAATCTGGGAGGCCAATACTGAACCTCAGTTGGTGAATGCCTTTATACATCCACTGCATTACTGGAAACTACCAGGTCAGTGAAGGCAGTGGTGGATGTGGGAGATTTTGTGGTGAGTATCAATTTAGCAGATACTGATGCACCCTTTGGCGACCTATTTCCTCCGCTTTGCCTTTGAATGGAAGGTCTACCAGTTTAGGTAATGCCTTTTGGGTTTTGTGGGTGTTTACTCGTATCATTGGATGCAGTTCTCGCCCATTTCCAGATTGTGACACACCCCAGTGTGGTTGTACCTCAATGATCTGCTGCTCCATGGACAAGATGCCAGCCAGATGTGTTTAGACCTTCAGGGTTTTTTTCTCCCTTCTGACCTAGTATGCCATTTTTTGGGCTGGTTCAATGTGGAAATGGATTCCTTGAGCAGGAGAGGGCGGATCATTCTTTCATAATGGTCTCTCCACCCTAAAGTGTTTCACCACACTTCAGGTGTTTTTTCGGCTGCTGGTATCTGTTTGCCACATGCTGGAACAAAAAGTTACCAATCTTAGTGTCGCCAATTCCAGACCATAGGTCTGGGTGTTGGATGCCTTGTCCTGCTCTAGGGAGGGTCTCACTGCATATGCCTTTTTTCTCTGACAGCGTTTTTGCCCAAGGTCTTGTCAAAAGTGAAGGGAGTCAATGTAGATCCCCTTCTGGTAGCAGCACTCAACTGGATATGCTTGTGGAGGTCTGATCCCTCGAAAACTGCCTCTGTCACAGATGTTACTGAGTCAGCCACACAGCCAGATCTTTCATCTAGTCCCAGAGTGTCTCAACCTTCACGTCTACGTCTGGATGTTATAAGCAGGGCAGTCATCAGTAGGAAGTTCTCAGGTGAAGCTGGCTCTCCTTTGCAAGGGCTGGAGCCCTTCAAGGTGTTGCCAGCTCATGTTGAAGATTTCTTCTTTTGGCAAAATAAGATGTCTGACCTTGTAGCAAATATGTTCAAGCCAAGACCTGCAGACTGTGGCTCATTCCTATCTTGGATCTGGGGTAGGTTCTCCCCTTTTTTGAACTCCAAGACATCTGAGCCCCTTGCCCTGAGCAACAGGGACACTTTTTTTTATAGAAGTTACTTCAGTGGCTCAAGAGCTGGAGATTCATGTCTTGTCCACAGACCTTCCTGCATGCAGTTTTACCAGATGACGTTTCCTTTCTGCCTCTCCACTGTGGGCTTTCTTCTCAGCCAGATGAAAAACAGGTGTAGCAGAGCTCACTAGCTGGCAAGGGGAGGGGGAAGGGGTGAGTTGGTTGAGTTCTCCCCGTTCAATAGTCAGGTCTGACCAATCTGGAGTGTATAGCTGCAATTGAGGTATCTAGTCAGGATATCTCCATATGGTCATGCCATTTAGTACAGCATTAAGAAGAAAGCAATTTTACCATCAAAATGGTATTTTCCATTTTAAGTGCCAAAGAAAAAATTGGGGTACAATTTTCAAGGCTGATTCTAAATGAATATAATGACATAGGTCTGATCACAGTTTTAAATTATTATCGCTTAAAGTATCATAAACATAGGCTACCTGTCATAGGTGATGCCTTCCATGCTCTCTCCATTTACATCTAAAATCAGGTCTCCCTCCTCAAGACCACCTATCCAATAATCAAGAATTATATAAAGATAAAAATTATATATATATATGTACACACACAAACAAAAACACACATAAACAAGTGCACATTCTGGCCTACAAGTGTAAATGCATACATTAATATACAGCTTCCTAATTATCATTTGCAATAAAGTGATAAAAACCTTGTATTTCAGCAAGTCCTCCTGGAAGAATACGTTTTACGAAAATTCCATCCTGCTGCTTGCCATCCACACTAAAGCCTCCACAGATCTTTAGACCTGAAAAGATATTCACACAACAATGTTGAAGGTCCAGTGGTGTCAGATGAAAATGTACCCTAAGTGGTATTGTCATTCTTCATGTCAAAATTTATTATGCTTTACCATAAAGATTTTAGTACAGGAGAGGAAGAGATTAATATGTAGAAAATTATGCCCTACCTAATCCTTGGGATGTGTTCTCAAAGACCACAAGATCTGCTTCCCTGGCCTCTTCCTCTTCTTCCCCATCTCTGTTGTGCATGCATGTGTGCATACAGGCACAGATACAAACACACACACAGACATTAAAAAATGACCATACATTTGCTTGTGGAATGTTGCTAAGTGATATGAAAGAAATTTTTAAAAAATTTGTTCTAAATTTGCTTCTTATGAACAGTTTTAAGTTTTAGAAACATTTTGTGCAATTAGCATTAATTCTCTTTTTGTAATAAATAACATGGTATTTGTAATAATATACAAACACACAATGCATACCATAAATGAAACATGATCAAAAATTAAAGCCACTATATTGTATCCTTTAAAACATTTGTTTAATGCATTTATCTTTCTTCTTCATTCTTATGCACTTTCACATCAAGTTATACTCCTAAAATGAGATGTGTAATTTTCAAAGTAAAAAAAAAAAATTATAAATAGGGGTTAGTTATTCAAACTAATAAAAGATAATAAAATGATATTAGAGATAATCATAGCAAGTTAATTGTACCAAATCATACACCTTGCTCAAATTAGTTTCAAGTACATACATAGAATTTACGTGAAAACCACCAATAAAACCCTTGCTGCATCAATAAAAAGGCCAAGGTTTTGAAATCTAATTACAAGCTTACATGCCTCATTGTATCAGACATCTCTTCATTTGGTCTATATTATATAAATGATTAACCACTTACTGGTCAAGCACCTCTTTCTGACTGTCTTGTGCTTTCTCTGTATGGTTATGAGTGTCTGTCAAAGTGAGAATGACAGACATGTTCTGCACACAGACATGGTTACATGTTCCAATATGTTACATGAAGGAGAATCGATGTTTTATGCCGAACCAGCAACTAAGGCTTTATCACAGCAAGGCAGCCAGCCCTGTAAACAGATGCCACATATAGCGAAAGAACAGTGTGCCTGAGATGAGAGCTGAACCCAGGACTTCCACCTGAATCCAGACAACCTTTACTGTAAAGGTGACAGGCGCTAGCCGTTGCGCCACCAGGCTTCCCACGTTACATGAATGTGATTACATTATTTACTAACAATGTTATTATTTATGATCATATCCATGTGTCTATTAGTTGAATAATTTTTTTAAAAATCAATGGCTGTGAGCATTTATTCAGCTCTTTCATCATCTTGGTACAAAAACACCACTTATTCCAGTTACCAGGATAAGCCCCATCAACTTTACATGTACTTATGTAATTACTTTGTCAGCCACTGACTCAGTCATCTAAATATCAACTATATGCATACTATGCAGCTAAGACTATCCTCTGTAAAGACAGGCCTTAACAAAAAAAAAAAAAAAGGAGAAAGAAAATATTGTTAGCACTCATGAAGGGTCACTGGAGCATAGGCTCTTTCTATATCAAATTTTGCTTCCTAAGTGAATGATGCATCCAGCTTTATCAATATTTTCTATTTTAAATTACCAAAAGAACAAAATCCTTTAGAATTTTCTCTTGCCCTCATAAGCACACACCTCTGGATTAAGAATTGTAAAACTAATTCAAATAAGATTTCTTGTATCTATGTCCCAAGCGTGTGACTAGCTAAAGCATCGATCAGTTCTTAGTAATACATATCTACCTCACTTCAAAACACTTTTATTTTGCAATACATATCAAATTTAATTATGTGTTTTCCCCCTAATCTGTCTTGTTCACTTTTCTGTTTCCCAGAAGAAATCTCCTCTCTGCGGATTAACATTAATCTAAAGCCAATTTTTTATAAACTAAGATAATGATGGAGCCCAACTATATTATTCATTCCCAGAAAAATCCCATCTTTACCATTTCCCATCCTACATCTCTGGTCATGGTGAGGACGACATACGCCGAGTTTAGCCCCGGACTTTCATTTAATTACGAACGTACACTACAATTTCGTGATTTAATGTAGGTCCCTGGGTTCAGTTTGATGGATTGAGTTCTAAGAATACGACTTCAAATAAATGAACTGAAAATTAATAACATGATTCTAAAGAGTTTTACACGGTGATCTTTTCTCTTCCTCCTTGGGGTTCTTTTGGGTAACACATTTGCACTCTACTTTGAACGTTATTATCTACTGTTATTACTACTAAACGTACCTATATATAACCAGAGACCAAAGACTTTAAATAAATTAAGTGCTATAACGCAGTGGTATTAACTAAAAAACCGTTAGGTCTTTAAACTCACGTGAAATATGAGCACCGAATCAAACACTCAAAGAAATATCAATAATTAGTTAAAAATCAGAATATTATATATATTCTCATGACGGCAGGCGCCTTGTGTTAATGACAAACACATAGTCGGGATGTTTTTCCGGAAGTTTGGGAGTATATACAGAGGAAGTTTTTCTATGACGTCAAAGTTTTCCCATCAACCATTGCCCACCGCCATTAGAGTGCTGATATTTTTCTTGATGTCTAGGCATTTAAGTAGCAAATACTGTTTTTAACATTCATTGTTTTCAAGTGTGTGCACAAAAACATTAATAAATAAGTGTTTTATTGTATACTAATGTAAAAGTATACCATGGAGTTTCTTCGAATGTTGTTTAAGACATCAAAAGCATAATAAGACGTCTTCGCGTAGTACAGCAGCAGACAGCTTGAGTGGACGAAGTGAAAATCTTAAGTGTTTACTGTCTGGGACATCAGTCTAAAATCTGCAACTTTATTGCAATGCTTTGCAGTTGACAAGGTCAGGTTCCTTTGAAGCCTGAAGTGTTCTACGAAGGCTAATATTATTACTTAAAGAATTAAAACAGCGACAATGGCGAGCCGTCACATACCAAACGACAAGGTTTAACTTTTTTATCTCTTAGCTTTTTATTTTTTAAGTATAGATTATCAGTAGAAATTGTTTCTGGTGCTAGTCTCAATAGTTGATAAAAAAGAAGAGTAGCTTTAAATCAGCAAAAGCTGATGCATCGAATGACAACACCAAGGAGATTCCTTTAAACATTAATTTGCATGGTGTGTTGTACTCCTATTTGCGTAAAAATCGACAAATTTCCTTTATTTTAGTCCTTACGTTGACGTCGTCTTGTCTAGGACCCTGTAATTTCATGTGAGGACCCCTTATAACCACCTCTCCCCAGTTTTTTTTTAAATGTTTATAAAAGATGATGAAAAGGCATAGTATCTATTCTTTAGGTATATATACACTTGAGCTGGCACAACACATTCTGAAGTTAATAGGCGTTTTAACAGCATACAGATTTAAATCTATCATGCTGGCATTACTATGCATGATTAATAACACTGTTTCCTGTCATGCTCTTTCTCTGAATTCTGTGAAGGGAATAATAACAAATTTAAATGGTGCAAAATGTTTCGTATTAGAGTTGGGCTAATAACAAAGTAGAATATATTTATAAAACCAAAGAGTCATTAGTGACAACTTTTGGTAAGCGCAGTGTTCTGCGCTAGTCAAATTACTCAGAAGCCTGACATTTTTAAGCTCATTGACGAAGATTTATAGTAGAAAGTCATTTTAGTGCACATCTCACAGCCAAAAGCTTATACTTGCATAACTGTTCAGGTAATAATTTTTTGTATGTGTTCACTTTGAACATTATATAACAGGGCTTCTGCTAAGGCTAAATTCTTTGGGGTCCCAGGGACCCTTTCTTCAGATTTTTAAGGGGTCCCTGTTCTTCGCCCAAATTTGAAGGGGACCCCATTGACGAAAATTGAAGGGGTCCTCCGAACTTTTAATGCGTACTGTACGCAATTTTTTGCGTAAGCAGAAGCCCTGATATAAGTTTTGGGGAATACTTTTAATGTGGTATAAACCTTTTTTGTTTTGGAAGTCTTCATGATGGAATAGACAAATTGCTGAGTGGTACTGTGCCCACTTTCATTTAGTGTATGATTAAGTAAAATGAAAGTGGTATAATTCTTATATTTATAATTGCAGATTAACTTGAAAGTTATCTTGGTGAGTGGAAAAACTCATGAGTTTATCTTCAGCCCCAGTGATTCAGCAGCAGATATTACGGACCATGTCTACAACCATTGGCCAGAAGGTAATTTCAAAAAGTGGATATACTTATTTATCATCATTTAAATTAATATAGGGTATTCTCAGTGTGGCGCTGTTTGTTGCTGGACGTGAAATATGGACATATCTATTTATGTGTAGTCAGTGCTAGTCAGATATTATTATTCTCTATAGCTTTCTCTCTTTTGTGTGGTTAATGTGTTAATATCATGTGTGGTAACATTAATGAGTAGTTACTATAACAGAATGTTTTAGACATTTGAAGTTGAAATATTATTTTTGTTTGTTTCGTTGGTCTTATCTGCATTTCTGTTCCTTAGAGAACTCAGGTCATTGCCTTGCACTGGGGTTTCAAGTGCTAGGAATGGGGAGAAATTCTGTGTGTATGCTTATAATACACATAACTAACACATAACTAACACAGCCTCATTTTGTGTTATGCAGTGGAATATGATGCTGTCTTTTACATGACTGACATCAACTTTTTATGTTTATCCCCTGAAACACTGGAAGTAATTTCTATATATATGTATATTTATGTGTTATTTGTTTTCTCAGACTGGACTGATGAACAGCTTCCTCCAACCAACATCCTACGATTGATATACCAGGGACGATTTTTGCATGGAAATGTCACTTTAGCAGGTGAGATAAGTTAGTAATAACCTTATGTTGCCTAGAGCAAAAAACAAAGTGGCACATACTGTCATGTGTGCATACAAAATTGGACTAGATCTATTTCAGCTATCACTTTGGATAAATCTTGTCAGTTCTATTTGGTGAAAGTGCATTTCTTCGACAGGAATAATGTGCAGTTTAAGATTTGCTCACGTTGGTTAAAAACTATTTTTATCTCTTAGAAGACAAAATGAAGCGTAAAAGCATTTTTAGAAATTAATTAATGCTAAGGTGTAAAAAAATTGTTTTTAATGTTGATTAGTTGAGAAAAGTAAAAAAAGAAATTATAAAACTTTATGGTTAACCTTACATAAGCCTAAAATTAAAAAACAAGTGGTTATTTTTCAGCATTGCAATTGCCAACTGGAAAGACAACAGTGATGCATTTAGTTTCTCGTGAAAATTTGCCTGAGCCTAATAATCAAGGTAGTAACTAATTATTGATCGACACTTGCACATGTAAATTTTGTAGTTCTATTAAAGTCATTGACATTTTGGAAAAAACAAGTGATTCATACATAAAATTAATATCAATTAAAACTAGTAAGAACAAAGATATAGCTAAGCCATGCCAAGCATTTCTGAGTAGTTTTATATATGACATTTGTAAAGCAGCTTAATGGGAAAAGTGCCTACCTTAAAAAAAGATTAATATGTATGTTTTTATTTGTGTGCATTAAATAAATTGAAATGTAGATTTGTAAGAAATTCTTCTGTTCAACAGGTCAGCTGAAGAAGGACAAGAGTGGAGAGGCAGGTTGTAACAACTGTTGTGTAATTCTCTAGTGGTTTTTGGACTTGACCAGTTTGCGTTACAATGCAGGTGGTATTCATATCATACACAGACCATGATTTCACAAGGCAGAGAACAGAATGCATTGTGCTTAATATGTGCTTGCTGGCTTATTTGCTCTTTAAGCTGCAGAGTTGATGTTGCCTGCATGTCAGAGTGTCAGTAAGCTGACAAAGGAATCATGGTATGGAAGGAAAGATCAAAAAGTGTGAAAGAGGGATGGCTCAGATAAAAAGATGTGAATTATGTGTTATAGGTTTATCTCTTGTTTCAAGAATAAGTGGCACATTTCTGTTGTTGTTGTATGCAACTTTACCAGTCTGCACATGTAAGTTGACCATATTATTTCACCCTTTTCTTGACAACTTTTGTAATTCTTTATTGCAAGCTGGTGAATTTTGTATGACTGTTTATCAATTTATGAGTGAGTGGAGAATTTTTCCACTTTCATGGAAAGTATTTGCAAAAGTATTTAGTATTTTAGTATGAATTCAGTGTATTCATTCTTTTGTCAGGAGTCACTTGGTCTTTGCTTTTGTTAGCCAAAAGTGGCACAACAGTGTGAAAGTTATAGTATTTTGACATTAGTGCTCTAGCAGATTGTGATTTTCCTCGATCACTCATTTCTCATTGTTTGTAAATAACTGTATATAAATAAATCTATAAATATACTTGTATATCACTCTGTAAGTGTGTAAAATCTTGCATGTAAATTTTCTCCCTTTAAGCTGACCTGGTTAACCCAGTTTTTGTCAAAACTTTTTTTTTTTGTACCATATACCATGAAAACGCTTTCTATAACAGCTATCATAGTTCACTAGAAGTTAGGGTATATTTGTTAGTATAAACATACCCCATGATTTTTTTTTTTGGGAGGCCAGTTTTACAGTGAGCAGCAGGGGCTAGTGGCAAGTCTATTGACAGAGAAAGCTCTGCACTCTGTGGTTGCTGCAGTTTTGATAATCACAGTAGATCTTCGCACCTAACATTTCTTAAAACAGCCACCAGGAATGACAAAATATTTTTAATGCTGCCTTGTGAATACTCAAGTTCGGAATTGTAATCAGAACCCTATTCATTTATCCCTTCATATTGCTGACTGTACTCATCAGTCAAAATTTCTGTCTGTATCTGCATTTTCCTAAATATTCATTTGTCCTCTTATTTAACATGCTGTACTCTGTATTGTTTATACAGTTTATTGCATTTGTTCATGCTGCAGTGCCTAGAGCTACATTTAGTGGCAAAGTGATGTTTTCTACACTTTTATTTGTTTGAGAAGGAATTTATACCCCCTATTGTGGAGGAGGATGTCAAATTCACATGCTTCTTCATGCTTAACAGACCAGATAAGGGTGAAAATTCACTTTTTGAAAATTAGGTAGGTACCCCCATGAAGATCTAAGAAAGTTTTTTTTTTCCTAAGTGAGAGAGCAAGCTCTTCTTATTTTATGTAATTTTTTTGTCATTTGGGGATTTGTAATCACTGTCTTTTTTATTGATGTACATGTAAGCAAGCAAGCAAATGAATTAGGCCTTTTTAAAAATAGGAAAGTCACAAAGTCAACAAAACAATGTAATGTCTTCGTGTACAAAAGGGGTTTTTCTTTCATACCAAAAGATCTTTTATCGGGTCATTTTTGTGGCTGTTGTCTGGTAAATAGTATTAAGTTAACTGTGCTTAGACGTTCGTAGTTTATTAAGTCTGTAAAAGATTAAAATACTGTTTCTGCAGTGAGCACATTAATTCAATAGTAAATAATTTCATTCTTAGTAAAGAGGTAGTGCTGTGTGGTAATTGGTAGCTGTAGGTGACAATGATATTAGTTCTCTTTGAAGGAACATAATAACATAACTGACTTCTGATACTTCTAGCTGCTATGGGCACATATTTGAATTTATTTGCATTTTTAATGCAAAGTTGGTGGTATTTATAATTTAAACTGACATTGTTTTTGTACTATAAAAATATTTTGGGTTCTGTTATAGGCACTTATGTGTGGATGAAGATGTAGAGCCATGGAACTATGCCATTCTATCTCCTTCTCTCAGAAAATAACAGTTTTAAGAACACTTTTTAAAACAAGAAATAAACGTGACAACAATTCTATGAAACTAAAAAAAAACCAAAAGAACCTGAACGTCTCAAAACAGCAGGAAAATTGTGTAATCAGAGTAGGGTTCTTTCTTGTGCCTTTGTTTTGGATGTTTTATATGGGCATGCATGGTTTTATTTTCTTAAATAATAAAAAAAAAACCCAGATCAATATGGGCTCATCAGTGCTGCTACTCAACCATATATGTTATTTTAAAGCTTTCATGCAAAACTTTCAAAATATTTTAGAAGCTGATTATGTTAGGAGTAAATTGATGTGTAGAGTCTCTAGCTCATGATGCTATGGGTCACTTCTAATTCTTTTCTCTCCCACCACAATCTTATTCTGGGTAGTAAGTGAGGCTTTTATAAACACATTCAACATTTAAAAAAAAATTTTGAGAATGGAATCCAAAGGGACAAATAGGCTATATTAAAATATAGGTATTGATTTTCACTTTGAAGCTAAAGCTACAATCTAGAAGTATTGCTGTAAGTTGACACAAAATGTGCTGAACAGATTAAGTGGGTACAAAAATATTGATGTGCATACACAAACATGTATGTATGTGTGTAAGAGAGGGGGAAGAAGCTTATCTGTTTGAATGGTTGTCTGTTGTCAGATGTCCCTAAACATAAGTAAAATGCTGACAGGAGTATAACTATGCATTTACTGAAGTTTACTAATAAGTACCACATAGTCTGCAAATAAAGCTGGTAAGCTGCTTGTAGATTTGAAAACTTGTTCTTGTATTGACTACTTTGTTCTGAGAAGAATTTTATTAGATTCTTCTATTCCCTGGGAATAGCTGGGTTATTGACTCGGTTCATAGGAAAGGACAGCCACAAAGGAAGGTACTGTTGACTTAAAAAGGTACAGTTAAACATTATTATTTGTATTTGAATTAAGATTTTGGTTGTGTTTCATTTTCATGTCTTGCCAAAAAAAAAAAAAAAAAAACTAAGGTCATATATAGCGAACTATTAAACCTCTGTAATCGGGAACAACTTTCAGAGAAAAAATAGTGCAGGGTTCATAGGATGTTACAGGTCATTACATTTAGATTTTTGCAGGTGAGGCCTTCAAGTTCTTAAATTCATCCTGCAGGATTACGCCCTAACGTCAGCGAAATAACCACTAATCCATTTTTCCAGATCTGTTAAAATCCATGGTTGTACCCATTTGGGGTCGACTTTGCAGTTGAGGGATTCTCCGCCCTTATTCCACATTATTTTCCATTTTAGTCGCTTGACTGTGAAGTCTCATTCCCAATATTTCACAGAACCTTATTTGCAGGGCAGCATACTTTCATAAAAAAAAGGTAGCAGCAGCAGTTTTAGACAGCTGATATCGGAACTATGGTTGTGTGTTAAAAAAAATCTTTTATTGGTGGGATTTCAGTGAGGCAGGGGAGGGTGCAAGTAAAAAGACAGGCAGATGGAAAAGATCAAGATTAAAAAGCGGGGTGGGGTAGTCAAAAAGCTAAAAGTAGCTGGAATGAAGAGGAGTGTAGATTTTGAATCAGTTTGCCTTCAGCATCAGCACTTGTGACTGTTGGCTATTGCTATCCTAAAACGTGAAGGGACTGCCATGAACCAGAGTCAAGAGAAGCGCTTTGAATCTTAAGCAACTGAAAGGGATGTTTTTCAACAGCCAGGTGACATCAAAGATGAATTGAGAGGCAGAGAAATGGGTAAAAGGTAGTTTTGAAAGGGTGATATGACAAGTAGAAAAACTGGTCTGCTGTTAGAGATAGCCATTGGGTTGCCTAATCAGTTCTTCCCATGATGTCTAATTTGAAAAATTCAAACAGCTTTTCTTCTCTCCAAGTTGTTATTAGTGGTTGATTAGAATGGGACGTTTTTTTGAAGACTTAAACCCCTACTTAAATTGTAAGCATAAACAATGGTTCAAATGGCTGCTCTGATATAGTTGCCAGGCCCAGCAATTGGGGAAGGGATTGAAGGTTAGTGCCTCAAAAAGTTTTCTGACTATTTTTTGACTACTTTAGTGCATATAAGACAACTATTTAACAGATTTCTGTTGTATTAATCTCTAGTGTCATCTTTCCCCCCTCTGACTATCCTTCGTTAATAGCAATTATTTGCTTAGTCCTGTAATGTTCCCTTTGATTTTTCTTCTGTAAAATGCACAAGTATTTTAATTCTGGTGATTATGGGAGTGGAGTGCCAAATCCTCTTCATTTACCACTGTAGATATTAACTTTTTTTGTGAAAGTAGGAAATTAAAATAAATTTCCCTTTTGTACATTGTGATGAAGGAAGGTATGTGTTTGTAGGGGTGGGGGTGGGGAATCAGCCAGCAACAAAGGCCATATTAAAGCAACTTGTACACTGTGAAGTCAGAACCAACTTTGGAAATTTGCTAAGTGGAATGCATTGCCTCATAGTTTATGCTCAGTCAGTCTAGCATTTAGATTACTTAACTTTTTGAGAAAAAGAATTAAACTGTGAGCATCAAGAGCTGGCCACAGTCTTAACTTTCAGACTATTGCAAACTTGATTGGTAGAGGCATCAAATATACCCAGTGCTACCCCAGTAACCAATAATGCACATTACACAGAATTTAGAGAGATTGGAGATTCATGCTTTTGGTTGTGTAGCTGGTCGATAATTTCTTGCCATTATACAGCCTCTCTTTCTGACATGCTGTTAAGCACCAGCAAGCAAATAACCAACCAACCCTATATAATGAATTGCATTTGTAACACAGGCACTAATGACTATTGTTTAGGTCATTATGATTGTATAAAGGGTTCTTGGCATTTACCGTGGTCCCTGGGAAACTTTACTGTGATGGATGTGAGATTTGTGCCACTAGATGGACCATCCATGTATTTGAACGAGAAAATATCTTTGATATACAGTGCTGAATAACAATCATTGTAGTTAAAAGTTGTGATGGTTAATGGATACAGAATCCAACTTTTTATAGATGTATAGTTCATGTTTGGGCTTCTAGTTTTTTTCATGATGGTGATTTTTACACCTTTTAATGTTTCAAATTTGTGAATTTTGCTTTTTTAAAGTTTTAGACACCAGCATACATTCTTACAAAGCTAGTGGGATCTCACTTTATTTATGAATGTGCCAGCAGGTACTTTTCTATTGAGAGTTTTAGTTTTTTAGATTCCCCTCAGAGGAAGAATCCAAGACAATAACAGTGTTTAAGGTTTGTCTGTTTCTGTATCTCTTTAATAAAACAGAATCACAATTACACAGAATTTTTTAAAGGGTCATGAATCTTCAAGTAGGCTGGTGGCAAGTTCTGTTGCTGTTTTAGATTAAGGTGAAGTGAGCATAGAGAAGGGAATTTTCATTTGTATGATTTTATTTATCAGCACTTATTCCTTTTTCACATGTTTACCTAATGCATAGAAGCTTTTGTATTTCCTCAAGTTAGACCTAGCAGGATTTAGGTTATTTGAGTATAAAACTACACTGCAATCCTGCTCTGGTTGTTTGCATGCTTTTTCAGGCCATCACAAATTTTTAAAACCTTTCGTTTGATTTGTTTGCTGCTTGTGTAAATGTTGAAAAGGTATTTGAATTGTGACTGCACTAGCATGATAATATAAGATAACCATTTTGTCACAAATGTTTTTCACGTGCACGCGTATTATTGAAACTTATTAAACACCTTATTTTTGAAGTCCAACATGCTACTAAGAATTTCTGTTTTAGTCATTCAAATACACATAGGAAGCCTTTGTCATTCTTAATTGTTCAGTTATGCCATGTGTCATGCATTCGTTAACAAATGGGAAACAGAAGTCTGAGAAAATACTTCTTACAAAGCATTAGCATTCTTTCACTGTCCTTTTTTTTTTGTCTGCCTTTTGGGCTGTCTTGTCTCCTTTGCTGCTTGCAGTTTCAATCTTCAGTGCTGTGAGTATATTAAAAAGTAGATTATTATTTAATATTAAACTTTACAATGCACCTATTTTGTTGAGCTACTTGCATCTCTACAGAAATTACTTATGGCTATCTTCTGCTAATTTCCATAATTGTGCCATCAAAGCAGCATTTGACAAACTCTAGAACTGGATTGCATCACATTTTGTTACTTGAGCTCATCATGTACACAGAATTTATTAAATGTAATGCACCAATGTTGTGTGGTGTGCTTGTTAAGTTTAAAATCATATCATTTAAAAATTTTGTCTTGTTCATTGTATAAATTGTTTTTTAGTCAGTTCATCTGTGATCCTCAAAAAGTCTTATGGTGATTTTTTTTTTTTTTTTTGCAATAGTGGAACATATGCTGTTGTTTCATTTTTGAGCAGACACAAATTTAAGTAACACTTATTTTGTTTCTCTGCTTGAGAGATGTTTATTGTACATTTTTGTACAGTCCTGTAATGTTTAGTCTTGTAGCCTGTTCATTATGAATTTATTTGTAAATTGTGGTGTAGCATTCTTTACTGAAATATTACTGTCATTTTCCCTCCTGGGACTGTAGTTTTGAAGCAGAGGTATCCTTACCCCAAGGGTAGCTACAGACTTTAAGCATTGTGAAGTCATAAAATTGGAAACACACACTGATGACCTAAGACTGCGATTCTCGGCCGGTGATACACATACCCCTAGGGGTATGGCAAGGGTTATGCAGCAACATAAATAAGCACACACCATTGTGAAAATAAGTACTTTTATGTGCGAATTTACGCGCTAGAGGTACTAGTTGGCATTTACCTTTTGGGGGTACAGTCACAAAAAAGGTTGAGAATCTCTGATCTAGGAGATTCCTGTCTTGCATATGGTTCAATCTTTTTCTACAGAAGGTTGTATTAAGCAAACCCTTTGGTATGGATGTGCGAGGTGTCGTTGCGGCCCTATGCTCCTTGAGGAGTAACAAGGACTAAACTTAACTTGGTATGGATGTACCTCTAGTTTATAACTATGGGCTCTAGAAGTCAATAACAGTTTCATTAGAAGAAGATTGATTGTGATCTTAAGTATGAACTAGTCAGGGTAAATGAGGAACAGTGATACATCAGAATTAGCCAGCAGATCTGTCCCATACATTATGTTCTCTGAATGAAAGATATGATGCATAAGTTGAGAAAATGCATTTGTTAATGGATTAAAGAATGGAATGCATGTCACCTCTTCAGTCTGAAACCAATTGTTCACATCTTAGGACCAAAGGGAGTTGTCAAATACTCCACAGAAGCCAAGATTACGTCATCTATGTAATAGCTACAGGTTTCATAATTTATGTGGTGGATTTATTTTTGTCCACCTAGAGAAATTTGATTAGTCAAGATGGGAAGCATGAAGACATACCATGTGAAATTTTCAGAAAATGGAAACCATTATTTAACCACTTTCCCTGTGTTTAGACATGTTGCGTTGAAGATCAAGGCATTGATGTCTTTACCTACTCTTTTTTATATAGATATAAAGTCACGGTAGGTTTTCAGGATAGCTCCTTTTGTGGTTAGTAAGGCTGGTAGGGTTATCTGTTTTTAAAAGGTAATCTAATGTGACATTACAGGATTGCAATTTTTTTTTCTCCCTTGTATACAGTAGTCTTTCTTTGTCTCTCATTTCATCTCTCTTTGATGTCAAAGCATCATTCTCAATTGGTGTCCCTTACTCTTTCCCCTCCAAAAGATTTGTAGTTGTGGGAGGAGATGTAACCTTCTTAAATGGACTAGTCAATAGAAACAAGGGTTTTTTTTTTTAAATCTAGATACATTATGTTACTATGACAAATTTTTAAAAATCCTACAATGTAGAAAAAATTCATACAATGACATGTAAAAAGCATATTATTAAAAAATAAGATGACGCCTTATATAGAGAATTTTAACTCTGAGGACAAAATTACCTTTAAAAACTTCATGACCCTACAGTCAAGTGGTTTCATGTGTTAAATACAAGTGGAATTGCTGTTGTACAGTTGCTTTATTTCCCTCCCACTTAATTTTGAAGACATAATCAGATGTTAAAATTCCTGGAGAATGTGGGGCTTTTCTCACATGCATATATCAGTTAATAGTACAAGACTATTTGCTTCTTGTCAAAACAAAAAAAGATTGGTAGTGCGAGTTTAAACTGTCATACTTGGAATACAGTTCCTTCATGTTTAAGACTTCTGTATTACAGTACATAGGTGATGTGAGCGGATGTAGTAGGTAAATGCATTGTAAATGTGAAAGTCGCAAACATTGTGCAGTTTCACATGGGCTCATACCAAATCTTTTATTGTATGCATTTCAATAAAAATGCACTCTGAATTCTGTTTTCCCTGTTGATGTGTGTTCTGCAATACATTGAGATTTTGGTTTGGTAAGTCATTAAGTAAGGGTGGGTAGTGTTCAGCTGAATGAAGGATTAAGATATTGACAACATACAATGTACTTTGTACTACTGAGTAATGCAGAATTAATGCTTGTTTCACAGAACTGCTGGATTCCGTAAGACATGTTTATCATGTTGATAAAAAGTGTGTTCACTACTGCAATAAATAATGCAAACATGGAAAGGTTATAGGGTAATGTGTATTTGCAAATATGGACATAGACTTATCACACCATTACAACTGAACATTATTCTTATCAGTTCATCATACAAACCAAACAACATATGACAACAGTTTTAATGATAAAAAATAATGGGAAAGAAACTAAATAATTAAATCCTTTGCCAACATGTAATTCTAAAAGGCAGTGAAAGAAAATAACATTTTAGTAATGTGTTAAGAAATGTGCACTTTACACTGGGGTGACAAAGCTGATTAAATAATGCAGTAATTCTAATACCCAGAATATATGCAAACATTAAACTGAATGTCAAAGACACTGTAAAAAAATTCTCTGCAGTTGAAAATAGCACCTGCTATAAGGCACTCATGTCCTGCCTCAAAAAAAAAAAAGTCCATGGGATTCAGTCTCAATGGATGGTGACTTGATGGTATTAAATATTTCATGTTGTACTGCACAAATCTGTATTTGTCGACACAATTTTATTGGATGTAAGCATGACCTATTAGAAGCAAAAATGGTTTTTAAAATTCGATTGCTGTTATCTATTTTATGTAAAGCTACACTTGGTGAATAAATGCACTTCACTGAAGTCTCTCCAAACTTGTTAAGCATAATTATAAAGGCTACAAGAGTCAAATGACAGAACACTCTAGAAGCAAATGATAAAAAGGCTTTAATAAAAGATACGGTATATATAATTAGTTTATTCCTTGTTACTCCTCAAGGAGCAAAGGGCCTCAACACCTTGCCAGTGGACCCAGTTTTGGGCAGACCCCTCAGTTGGGCTCATGTGGTTCCGACGTCTTTTGCCTTGCTCTCTACTGTGTAATTTCATTATTTAGCCTCTATCTTAACAAAGATAACAAGTCTTGGTTAAACCAAACACTAACTCTCCTGATTGTCCCCTACCCCCTTTTTGTCTAAGTTAAAAATTATCTTTAAAGCCACCAGAAATTAAACCATTCTCAGAATTTTTTTATATTTTAGCACTGTGTGTCTAGTGTAACTTTTAATCATAGGAGTCCTCACTTATAAGATGTTTGTGTAACATGAACTTGTTTGTGGTGCCTTGTATCACACATGTTGCAGAACTTTGCACACAATTATTTCCCTTGCACAATGTTGTGCCATTGAAATGGCCTTGCATCAAGAGCGGACGGCTAGTTTGTGTGAACTAATCATGGGTCTTAAACAATTTTGAGGCGAAACTATTCTAAAAAAGAGTAATTAGTATTTTAACAGTGAATTAATACAACTGAAGAAAACATATGATTACTTGAAAATATTATTTGCCACTTATTGCATAATAGAAATAAAATCAGCTGCCTTGCAAAGCTAAAAGATGCAACTAGACCAGGTGAAGTGATGCCGTAAATCTAGGATTCAAGTTAACACAGGGAGATTATCAACATCTGCCACAAAGATATCACAAAATCAGAAGCCAGAGTCCATCTTTGCACTATAAAAGGAAAAAAAGCTTACCATCACAAACCAAAGAAAGACAAATTATTTCTGCTCGACTCTTCCCACACTACTCAAGGATCAAAAATATTCCAAAATAAACCATAAAGTAAACAAAAACATCATAAGAGGGGAAATTTGTGCACTTCAAAACATGTTTGGTCACTTTCTGAAATGGATGCATACTTTACATGCATAGAAACGATGGTGGGCCTGAATCTGAAGATGTCCACCTGGTCCTATTATGCCCCTGATGGAGTCCAACTAGCAGTTAAGGATAACATACAACAGATTTGGAAAAAGAAAAATTCACTGGCATTGATCAACACCATGAATCCTTTGTTAACCAGCATAAATCAGAAATAAAATTTATAAAAAAAAAAAAAAAAAAAAAAAACAAAAAACCAAACTGCTAAAGTATTACCTACATATGACAGAAAAAACTAGAAAGGCAAACAATGATTAATAGATGAGCAGCCCAGGCGGGCAAATGGAATTAAAACAAAAATACTAGTCAGGCTACTGTGCAAAAATGCTTCCCACAGCTCCATATTTCATTCTCTGATGCTACATAGTTCATAACTCCAGCTTGATTTACCAGAAGTTTGTAGGCAGACTTAGTTATAAATGTCAGTGATACAAGATTTTGAAGAACATTTTCATACTAGCAGTATGACAATTCTCTTTTAATGAACTGAAATATTACTGATATATTAATCTGAAATTACTGATTAAACAACAGATACAACTCTTTATTACAGTTTATAAGGATCTATGTCTAATCAAAGACAATGGGGACATAACAAGACCTAAAAAAAAAAAAACTTTCAAAAATATTCAAACCACTAGATTTCATGCTTCTGAAGTTCCTGTTAAATGTGAAAACAGCATGAAATGGCTGCCAATTTTTATTCATCTGGAGCCAGTGTACAGCAGTTTTATGCCAAACCACACACTATTAATAACTATTAATAACAATGAAAAATAGTTAACAGATTCATTGATCATTTATCTGAATTTAGTTCACAATTGTCTTGACCCTCTACTGAGTTGTCATCACAAGCCAACCGCTGATTCTTCTTGTTCTTGACGTAATCTTCTACTATGGTTTGCAAAACACGTAAAGGCACAGCTCCACACCGCAGAATGGTATCGTGGAATTCTGCAAGCTCAAATTCATCTCCTGTAGAGCAAAGAATGTTGACTCAGTGGTCTGTGTGAATAACAACAGCTAAAGATTATGACAAAGGTAAAGTTTTGAACTAAATAAAATAGATAAAAAATCTTAAAGCCATTAAAGGCAGAAAAAGCAACCTATATATTATGCATAGTTTTTGCTGCACATTATTCTAGGGTTTTGAAAAATTTCACGGTATGAAGCATTTTGAAGATCTCATTTTCCAACTCTCCCTTTCAAATTTCTTAATTAATCAAAATGAAATCAATAACGGAGGCCTG
Source organism: Pomacea canaliculata (assembly GCF_003073045.1). Classification (NCBI taxonomy): domain Eukaryota; kingdom Metazoa; phylum Mollusca; class Gastropoda; order Architaenioglossa; family Ampullariidae; genus Pomacea; species Pomacea canaliculata. The sequence continues at coordinate 29,152,199 of NC_037592.1, forward strand.
GGAAAGTGAATAAATAAGAAAGAGATGTAGGGTTAATAAAAGAATTTACAATAAAGGAGTACTGATTCCCTCTTTAAAAAAATGTATATATCTATCAAGTGCTCTCTCCTTAAAAACAAAAACAGACTGGAGTGGAAGAGAATGCATCAACTGTGGCAACACTATTAATGAAGTAAAATGTTATACAAATCTGTCATGTCTGGCCCTATCTGCTAATATTTGTTTATATTATGGCAGAAACATCAAGATTACCTCCACTAAAGCACAAATTTAATAACCAACTGGCATGAATATAGATTTATATTTAAAGAAACACTATAAGATCAAAAATAAGAAGGCGTCATGAAGGGAAGGAATCAACTAATTCCACATAGCCTTACCAAGCTCCTCTTCTGCCCTGTGCCGCAGCTCCCATATCTTAAGCTCCCAACCTTGTATGCACATGCCTGCAAATGCCAGTATTTTCAAGTTGCCTTTTTCAGTCCTGAAGACTAGCTACCATTATCCATCATAGTTTACTTAAAAAAAACATTAGTAACAATTCTAACCAGTTTTTTTCTTCTTTAACAGCAAGTCAGAAACCTGACTCTAACTAAATCTTTAACATCCTTGATGCTAACCCTGACCATTCTTGGGCTTGGAATTTTATCCTCAACATGACATGTATTTTCCGTGGTGTTGCCACTGTCACCCATTACTTTTTAAACTTCAGCGTTCCAACTGTATGCAAACTATACTTCTGGTTTAGCTCTCATTGGAGTAATTGTAATTTAAATATAACAGACTTTGCTGTAAAAGACAAATTATTCTGGTCAAACTGTTTTTGTCTTCAACTCCATTGTTCTTGATCCAAGATTTACTGTTTGATCTACAGATACTATGAACTTCTCCCATCATGCACTCTAGCTCTATTAAAAAAAAAACTGTTTTAAACTTATACAGTCAACTGCGTACTTTGCTTCGGGATACAGCAGATATAATGACATACACTGTTGCTGTCATGTGATTTTTCATGAAGAGACCATCTGTGATTCTGTGGCCATTTTATTTATGGCATCTATTTTTTTTTCATAAATCAGATGCTTTATAAATCATCTGCTGTTGTTGTTATTAAATTGTGAGCTGTCAGTTCTGCTCAGGATTAACACCAAGGTTAAAACTCGCTTCAAACTGCATCATTAAATAGTTTTTGCCATCTGAACTACTGACTGATAATAGGTCCATCAACATACAAGTGCCTCCAAAGGCATTAAAATTAAAATGCTGGTTTTTCTTCCAAATTGTTTCTCTTTCAATAAACTTTCGGTGTGCATGATTAAAATTTAGAATCTGAGTAACCATCAGATAAAGCTTTCAGCAATCACTGTTAGAGCTCTAATGTTGCTCCAAATTTTATTTTGTTATTGCTGTTACCAAAAAACTTCTCGTACACCCATGAAATTTCTTACCTGCCCTGGCCAGGTGATGTATCGATTCACTTCAGATAGTAATTCATCAAAGCTACTACACATTTGATCTGTTAGGTAAGAAACAGCTTTCTGTTGACTCCAGCTGGCATGCAAAATGACAAAGAAAAGAATATTTTCATTTGGTATCACATGCATACAAAATTGAAGAAGAAAGTCACACTTAAAAGATGGAACTTTTGAAATTAGGTAATCATGGATGTCATGGATCGACCATGCATAAGTATGAGACACTACCTTATTGTTCATGGCAAGGAAGGTGGAAGTGGGTGAGTGAGTGACTGACTGAGTAGCTGAAGGAAAAATGTTTTTCTCTTTTCCCACGGATGTAGCAAAAGTGTCCAACTGATGAACTGAAGTTCGCTGTACCTGTTTACCTTGCTTTGTGTATGCTACCTTGCCAAGGTTAAAATGTTCTATTTATGTATCTTTGGTAAATTACTTTTATATTAATATTGAACTTTGTGCAATTGAAGTACTGTTATTTTTTGAGTACGTATTATGCTTGGACAGAGCATAACATGGAAAGCAGTATGAATGGAATAGAAGATAAAAGATGTTAATCAGTAACATGCAAGTTACAGGTCGCAGTTGAGGGAAGTATATGTCATCCCCTTGTGATGCCATAGTGGTGCAGAGGATAAACATCCCGTCTCCAAGGATTGGACCGACTAACACCACCTGCCAGATTACATAATGGGACCCTACAGTGCAACATGGCGTGTGTTCACCTTTGCTTACCGCGAGTAAAATTCAGGGAGCTAACCTTTTCCCAATGCAGTCAGTGATTCCCTAAACATGTGATTGGTGACATAGTGCATCCACCCGTGCCAGGTATCTTACCACATGGCAAAAACACAAGCATGGCTAGAGTGATTCATCTGCATTTCAAGGCAAGATTTGGAGTATCTGTTTGTTCTTTGTGTTGAACTAGAACTTATTCCTTACCTTCTGGACTTCTGTATCAATGAGAACTGTGTTCCCAGCCTCACTGTAAATACTGACTGAACATTGACTCTAGGGTCAGAAGCTCCTTAGTCAGGATAGGTAAGAAGACGTTGGACAGTGCATATTTTATATGGAGAGATGCCATTGTGTGTAACAGTACATGGAGATTGAATTTTCTATTCTTATATTTTGCATAACTGGCTTAATCTGGTGTGTGTTGCTAGGGGAAGAAATTGTTTGATCTTTGTCTCATAAAGTCCTTGTCCCAGTCAATAAATATATATGACCCAGAAGCCCAAGGAAATCATCTAATTACTTGTCGGACAGGCGTGCGCTGCCGGAAGAACATCACCCAACAAACCGAACCGGCCAACCGCGTAACTGTCATGAATGCTTGAGTTGTTAAGTACTCGTGTTTGTCACAAAGGAAAGTAAAAGGTCTGATGAATCTACTTACCAAAAGAAAGTAAAAGGTCATGAATACCCAAAAAGCAATCCTGTGTCAACAACAAGACGAGCTGCTCTGAATATTTCAAGGCGATACCGACCCATTCTGCAGCAAACAGAAAGATGTATTTAAAAAAAAACAAAAAAAAAAAAAAAAAAAAAAAAAAAACAAAAAAACGAATAAAAAAATATATATATATATTCTTTTAAAAATGTAAATATTTACACAAGACTGTTTCAAATATATTTTTGAAACAGATGCAATAAGATACAATTCACATTGCAAAGCTAGCACATAAGACCGAAAACTGATATTATCAAGATTGTTCAAAAAGTATTACAGCATATTTTATTCCTTATGAGTCTACTAATGTCCTGCATTACCATAGCTCTCATAAAAACACAGAAACCAAAAGAAACATTGCAAAATGAACCCAATAAAAGATGTTATGTGTGTTACTTACAGTGTGTCGCTGTTTTCAAAAGCACCCATTTCTTCACCCAATGCTTCACTGTACAGACCCCAACCCTGGAAGCAGTATTTTTTTTGTTAGCTATAGTGTCAACCAAGATTATGGTGAAAATTGGATGCCTACTATTTGTAACCATATGCAAGTTAAAAAATAAAATGATTCTCTCTGGAGAGAATGCAGTATTTCTATACATTTTATAGACAACTTTCTGCACATCTTAGGTAAATACAGAAACCAAGTTTTCTGGGTTTTTTTTTTTTATATCATCAGGCATAAGTGGCTATATTTGATTGCATGCATCTGCAATGTAGACCTGACCATGAAGTAGCTGCTTTCTGAACTGTCCTAGATGTAAGTTGTCTACAGCAGGACATGACCCACGGCAATATTTTTTAATGTGATGCCAAATTTCTCTAGAGTCTAGAGTCTTTTACTTGTCAAGCACTAAACATGCAATGCATATAAGCCTTCCTTTCAATATACCTTACCTCTATGTATGCTGTGTTGGATGAAAACCTGCTGGGTGCTAGGTAAGATTTGCCATCTTCACTAAATCTTCGAAAGTCAGGAAGTGTTTTCTCTGCCATGGCATATACACTCTGTAAAAGCATGGAAAGACTAAACGATCTTTTTTTAAAATCTCTGCGTACGTGTAAGAATGGCAAATACTACATTAGCATAATGCACTGGAAATTGATAAATGGTTAGTGTTCAAGTTTATTAATAATAATAAATGCAAAATTTGTAAAGCGGATGCTCCTCAGGAGCATACTCTTACCGCCTAAGAACAAGAACAAAACACAAATATCATACATGGACAGCAAAAAAACAAACAACATATCAACTATAAAAGAATAAAATCAAATACAGAAAATGTAAAGAGGAACCAAATAACAAGAACAAGAGCTGAGAGTAACATGATATTGCAAAAGGAAGATGAGAAGAAGAATGTGAAAAAGGACTAGCATGGTGGGAATGGATGTTTGGAGTAATGTTTACTGTAAGAGCACTTAAGTGAACATTTAAAGGATTCAATAGTGGGTAGCGGGCGGATATGGAGAGGGAGAGAGTTCCATTGATTCGCTGTACAATAACTAAAAATACTGTGGCAATATGTTGTTGTTCTGGTGACAGGAACAGTAAGAAGATGATAATCAGAGTTGTCTAGCTGGGACATAAGGGAAGAGAAGTTCAGAGAAAAAATCAGGGCGGGTGCCAGCAAAGAAATTAAAACTTGTCACGGACAGTTTGTAATGAATGCAAGAACGTATGGGAAGCCAGGCCGGAAAATGAAGGAGAGGAGTGGAGTGGTCCCATTTCCGAGCTCTAAGCACCAGACGTGCAGCAGAGTTTTGTATTTTCTGGAGTTTATGAAGAAGGTACGCAGGGCAGCCAGTAAGCAAGGAATTGCAGTAATCAAGCCTGGATAGAACAAATGCACAGACAAGAGTGTTGGTTACACGCGTAGAGAGAGTGTGACGGATGGTGCTGATCTTGCAGAGCTCATAATAGGCAGACTGACAGACTGTGTAACAGACTTGTTTAGCAAGAGTCATGTCTGCAGTGACAATGAATCCCAGATTGCTGACAGAGGAGGATGCAAAGGTGATGTTTGAAACCATAAAGAAAATACTGAGTCTCTTTTTGTGCACACATGGATGTAAACTTCCTCGACAAGACTACAGGAAGTTTGGGGAAAATGCAAACACTAATTAACTTCCTTCATTAGACAAATGCTTCAGGCTATCTTAAATCCTTAAAGTGTATGGAATACATTGCCATTGCCAAAACTCATATTTTGGTATCTCCAAAGATGAAATGTAGCAGAAAGTGCATGTGGACAGAGAGAGAGAGAGAGAAAAAAAATTATTAAAGCAAACCTACAACTCACTTGCAAATGATGACCAGGTTCTCCTTCATGAAGACTAAGAGAAGTAAGAGTGTATTTTGACCTATAATGGTATAAAACATTTAGCTATTCAAAGTGTTGAACCAAATATTTCAAAATCCAATTTAAAGTTAGTCATGAAAACTTTCCAATGTTTAAAAAAACAAATCTAAACAGAATTTATGTTGTATTCTCTGTACCACAAGCTTGTATTTATGATTTATGATAACCCACTATACATCACTTTTCTACACTTATTCCAGGTACTCTCATCATTCTAATGCAGACTAGTTAAACATTTTTATGTTTTGCACCACTGTGCATATTTAGTGTAGAGCCTTTAAACTGTGGTCCAGTAATCCACTCAAAATGCTTGGATCCCAATTTTTTGACACTATAGATTGTACGGACCTGGCCTCTCAAAAACTCGAGAGAGGTATCGACAGCTGTCATTTTGACATTTCGAATGTCCGTGATTGACATGCTATGCACTATCGCAAATTAATGATTTAAATGCTGGCTTGTAACTTCAAAGAGGTATTTATATAAGATTAGTTTTGTATTTATCAATAAACAATAAAATAACTTGCAATTTAAACTTGAAATTTAAATATTAATCTGTTTATCCACGCTGAGTGTCAGTGTCAGCGTTATGGAGGACGTCATTGCAACCCATTCACACCCTACATAGTTAATCTGCCAAAAATCGACTTATATTTAAAGTATTATTTTTTCATTCGATAATCTGATAAAACTTGAAATTGTATAAATATAAACGAATTTAAGCTACAGACCACCCAACACTGTATGTGCGGGCACTTGTATTATGATTATGCTATGTCACAAAACTCTTAAAGCAAAGACTAATCTCTGCACGGTAACCAAATGAAACAATGGTACATATTTTAATATATTTAATCAGTAGTAATGGGTAGATAAAAATGAAAATGAAAGCAGAAAATTAGAAAAATGGAACAACCAGAAATAAAACATTCTCTTACAATTTCCGGTGTAAATTGATGTAATAAATTCCTGCTCGTGATCCATCTGGTGTGCCAGAATAGTAGAATGCTGCAGGAGAAGTGGCCATAACTTCAGGACAAGGAACAATGCTGCAAGTATATTACTGCATCAATAAAAAAAAAAAAAAAAAAAACACCCATAAAGTTCTGGTATCCGTCCCTTTCTGCCCCATGCTGTTATGGAAATTATAGGAGCATGAAGTTAAAAACTTGCTTTCTTTCACTACCTCGGCTTATGGCTTTATCACTAAGATAATGACTGACCCCACCTCCCCTTGAAAGAAAAAAAAAAAAAAAACACCCACCATGAAGATCAGTAGAAAAGGAACTCAAAGACCAGAAACTGACCTGGAACAATAATAACTAAACTTGCTGCTGAAGCCTAAGAGATGATTGAAACAATTCCTACATAATTGGTTAAAAGTAACTGAGACTAACATCATTTCTACTTACTTTAATGGAGCTAATGGCAAATTTTTAAAGAAATGTTGCAGTTTGGGTCGGATTTTGTTGTGGCAGAGATCTTTGATATATAGCAGTATGTCATCCTGTTGAAGACATAAAACAAAATTGTAATAAACCAGTGTCCTGTCTTTGGTAAGTAATTTTGAAATTTTTGGGAGAATTTCCTTTTGAATGCACTTTTCCCCAGCAGGCTAAATGTGACTCTACAGATGCTAAGAGGTATAATTATGCAATTAATAAGGTATTATAATGCATAAAGCTGGATATATACTCTAGGATGTTTGACACTAAACAAATAAAAAGTTATAAATATAAAAAATGTATAAGAGTTTCTATTTCGAGTTGTTGATTTATTTAGTAGGAAAGTGCTTCCACCTTGTGGCAAATTTCGCACTATGGGGGGAGAGGGAGGGAGAAGGAAACTGGAGTACCCACAGAAAACCCACGACGCCAGGCCCGTGGACAGGTGTCACATACAAGAGACGAGATCTGAACCCTGAGCTGCTCACTGCAGTGGTGACAAGCGAGACAAATAAGTTAACCACTTTGTGTGTTGAATATTTTTAGTTACTTATATTTATTTATTAAAATAAGATTTTTGTTGGTGTTTTTTATCTTATCCAAAAGAAACTGCAGAAATGCATGTGACTAAAGAGTGCAACAAATATGCAGAGAGAGGGAAAGAGAAAAAGAGGGATTGGGGAGTAATCATTGCTGGCAACACAATTTTTATTTCCCTATTCATGTGAAATGTAGTGCCCATGTTGCTAAACAGCATGTCAGATTAGGGGATATCAAGAGCAGAGCTGTTGCAGCCCTATGCTCCACTGGGGGAGATTAGGAACAAAAAGAGCAGGGCTGTGCTTAAGGTAGCCAGATGAGGCATCTGTCTAGGGCCCTGCGCTTGTGATAGTAGTCAGGGGCTCTATGCTTTTAATTAATATGGTAGCGAGACTCCAAATTAATGATGTATTGCATGCTCTATCACATGCCCTATGCCTCAGGCCCCACAGGGGCTAAGAATGGGCCTGATCAAGAACACAAGTGTTTCATTACCAGACTACAGTGATATCCACAAATACAGTCTACTCAAATAAACTGATTGAAAGTCAACAATAAAATGAAGGCTGTAAGAGTTGATGGCAGAATACAACCCTAGTAAAGATGGGTACCATGGCTAGTAGTAAGCTATAAAGCTAGTAGCTTAATATGAATAAGCAATCCTTAGCTTGTTAGCTGCCCTGCTTTAAATAATCAGCAAGGTTAAGTTGAAAATAAATAAAATTAAACAGCCATACCTTTAAGGCTGCCATCAAACAACTATGGTCTACACAAACTCACCTTACTTGAAAAATTCTCATCTTTGGTGCTGAGGTGCTTTGTGTAATCAAAAATGCTTCCAAACCCCTCTTTCTCTGCAAGAAGGGACATTTGCTGTCGGATTCGTTCTACCTCACGCAAACCAAGCTCATGTATTTCTTTGGGAGACATGGTGCAGGAAAGATGAAAGTTAAGACACTGCTGGTACAGTCTTGGCCCATTAGGAAGTGAACACACACATTCGCTGCTTCGTAGATTCTTGAAATAAATCTAATATGAACCGGAAAGAAAGAATTTGCATGCAACTTTAATTACTATCACACTAACACTATTAATGAGGCAAGATAATTATTTTCTTTTGGATGAGTGAATGAGTAATTATCACTTGTTCCTTTGAGTGGAGGAGTGATTGTGCTATTTTTGTGGCTTTTATTATTGACGAGTTCTCATGGTGTACAATTTCCTCAAGGTCAATATATTGTTACATTGTCAGATATTATTGCAAGAAATCATTTATTACCAACAAGGGAGTGGGATTGCTTTCTTCCCAAAAGTGAGATTTTCATCTGTATCCCTCCTTACCAATACAAATAATTCGAATCCAATCTGATTATTGCATAACTTTGTATTTACCTGTGATATTGTGAATTGTTCTCCTGAGAAAAGAACAGACTAAAATTTTTAGATTGTAGTCTTACCTCTACAATAAACTGTTTCATATTCTGAAATGCTGGAACAATAAGAGATGACAAAACATCAAGGGCACGAGTCTTCACTTTTGACCTATTAGTAAAAAACAAAAACAGGAGTTAGGGTTAGTAAACAAAATTAAAACAAAACAAGAAAAACTTTGGATATGCACGCAAACATTAACAAAATGTAAAATGATAAAAGTCACAAAAAGGAAATTTCCATCCAATTATACAGACATCATCATGAAAGGATGTGCATGTACCAGAAAAAATATATATATGCATGTAGGCATTTGTGTCTGTGTATGTTTTCAGATATATATATATGTGTAGGACCTGTCAGTCATGATGCCATCTTCAACATCATTGAATGACAGATCTTTAATGTGAAGCTAGCTTTTTGAATGGTAATGTTGCAGTTGCTGTTGTATCACCTTTGACAACCCATTACAAATCTAATATTTGTAAAAGCTACTCACAAATCTTCGTCTGATACAGTTTTGTTATCCTTGAAAGGTTTCAGGTATGGGTGCTCATCTACAGGCGCAGAGATCAGTTTGTCCAGCTGAGCAGGAACTTCTTCCTGAAATAGCACTCTTGTTTAAAGTAAGGAACCCCCCCCCAAAAAAAAAAAACAAAAAACAAACAGTACAAGCTAAAGTGCCTAAACTTTCAAACAATAGGAAGAAGTAGTCCAATGCAAGATAGGCTGTCCACAACAATAGTATTCTATCACACTTTTCCATAGTTTTTAGTGGAATATTATAAAACATTAGTAGGGGAATAGCATCACCATCACTTGCTAGATCCACTGCAACAAGAGTTTAAAAATAAGGACAGTAATTTTAAAAACCCCCAAAAAAAAAAAAAAAAAAAAAAACAAAAAACAAGACAAACCCTCAAAACATGAAACATTACTCCAAAACAGGAATCCTTTCATCCCTGTGTGTAAAGTTCATTCTTATTTTTGACTGCCTACAATTTCTTTTCAGATAAATATTTCTACTCCATTGTTTTTGTAAGAAAGCACATATCTTTAATTATCTTACCACACTGTATTGATGCATCACCATTTTTGCTTCAATACCTTTCTGCAGAACATCTACAGTTTGTTCTATCTGGAATTCCAATCAAATTAGTGCCATTTGTATATAAAAAGCTTTAGGCTGGAAATTCTGAGTAGACAAAATAAATATTTACCAAGATAAATAAATCCCAACTTAATACTTTAAGCTATTATTATACATCAGGATTCAGATAAATTCAAAATAATAATAAATGAATTTGCACACATATCCAAAAATGAAATACTTTATTAAGTCGTAATTTCACAATCTGTGAAGACCATGAACATTGTTAAGTCATAATACTACTTTATTTATTTAAAAGTGGAGACCAAGCATGCACATGTTCTCAAAGTTACCAAGACAACAAACCTTTTTTGGGAGTTTCTCAAGCCTGGAGACATAAACCTCAAAGTCATGGACTGTGTTAAATTTCATAAACTCAATAGTGTGCATCATATCTGTGTGCACACCTTCAATGTTGTTGACTGGAAAGTAGTAGCTGAAATATTAACACAATGCTTTAATTGAAACAACAGAAGAAGGGATGCACTTGATTAATGCTCAGAGCACGACACTAATGTTGTAGTAATTGGAGTATACAAAGAAGTAATTGCAAGTAAATATTTTAACGCTATCCTATTTTGTGTGATTTACAAGTATTCCACAAATGCTGTGATACCAAATTATAGATATCACTGTTATAAAAATGGAATAAAATCAATATACTATTACCAATGTAAATCTGTCAATCTATCATGCACATGGTGAAAAAAAAATCTACGTTTACTTAATAACATTGCAAGTATAAATCCAGTATAGATTTCACTGAGCTTTTCAAAAGCACAAAAACTTTGCCTTGTGAATGTGATCAGATGTCTTTTACTCCAACTGTTCCAAAATTAAGCTGCTGGCAGAAAGCAAGCTATATTTTCCAGAAATATATATCTCCACTTTTCCCCACCTCAGAAGCCCTGCACACTCACAGCTTGAAACATTACTTTTTTAGCCATCGCATATTATCTTTTTCTCCTGCCAAAGTCTGTGTGTGTGTGTGTGCACGAGTTCTTTTATTTGTGCTCTTTCAATGAGCAATATTTTGGAGGAAAGTAAGGGGATTAATACTATAGGAGGCACTAAGTCACTAAGAGGACAAGAAGTTGTGAAACAAAGAAAGATTCCAGGTGCATGTAAGAATGCCTTGCCTATTTATCCCGAAAAAACTTTTTTCTTAACTTTATATTTCCAGAATACTGAATCAAAATATTACTTCTCTATAAGCTTAGTATTTTAATCGTACGCTTGCAATTTCTTCGCATTAATGTACTGTCCAGGAATATACTGATATCATTTTATATTAGAAAAATAATCATCAAGACACTAAGCAAATGAATACTGTCATACTGCTGGGCATTAAGAAGCGTATTTCCTGTTTTCTACTTCGCTCAGGAAAAAGGTGGGGTTTGGTGTTTTATGTCAAGCCAGCAACCAAGCTTATATTATGGCAAGACATCCTGCCCTCGAAACAGATGTCATATGCAGAGAAAGAACAGTGATACCGAGACAAGAGCTGAATCTAGGACAGCCAACCTTCATTGTAATCTACTTAGCGCCACCTATAAAGTTGTCTCCCATTTCCTGCTAAATATTGCTCATTGCTGTAGCAAGAGTGGGCATTATACAGATACAATTATTATTATATTAAATTTTATACAGCCAGAACATTTTAATAGAACAGATGTGGCAGAGGAAGAAAATATAATTTAACAAATAAAAGCTAAATTTATTTTTAAAAAACCTGACCACTTAAATGGGGCACCATCCAGGTACTCTTGTAACTGATCAATCAACAGAAGAAGACTTTCCTTATGCTTAGAAGTCTTACTAATATCAATCTTTTCTGCCCTCTTCAGAAACTCCTGTACCATATTCTGCACAGAAAGTGACAGTTTGACTCACAAAAGAGCATATGTTGCATCTCAGGCATATACATTTATACACCTTAGATAATTTTTGTGATACATAAATTGTTAAATTAACAAATATTTTTAACAGATTCAAAATAAATCTTCAAGAACCATGCACAATATAAGCTCATTGTTTATTGCAACTAATGGACTTTGTTTTTCTCATAAGATTTCTTTTTAAACATTGTCAAAAATGTCAATATGATAAATTTTTCAGAGATGGATATCACACCTGAGTGGTCTGTGTTCGCTAAATTAGATCATAAAGACCTACTATGGATCTGTTGTACTAGATGGTAGTGCTACCAACGTCTGACTTTAGACTTACTTCTCTCTTTATATAGGCTTCTTCACTGATGTCATCCAGCTGATCATCATTTTCATGAACACCACAGAATGTTGAAAGTTCTGGGCTTTCGGCTAATCGCCATGACCAAACATCTGCACTTAGTGCTTCCACTTGATCATCTGCTGTTTCTGTCATGGTTTCCTGCACAGCTAATAAGCAAATATTATTTCTATTCTAAAACTGAACATTAATGAGACTAAAGAAATGTGATTAATCCTGAAAAAGAATTTTGAAACTAATATAAAGACAATGGTATATAAATTGCAATTTCTGGCTCATACTCATGTTTGCAATATCCAAAGAGTTTCTAAATAGTACTAGAATCAAGAGGGGAATGATAAACTGTTGGTGTACAAGATTCAGTTTTAACAAAAATATAAAGGTCCACACTAATCCAAGCCTGTCAGTGCTCAGAGGACAAGCTGGTTGGGGTGGAGGGGAAATTAATAAATTAGTTGTCATTATTAGTTGCTTTATCTTATTTTATTCAGTCATGGATTACTTTTATTTTAGAATAAGAGTATAGTCCAGCAATCTTCAGGAAGGAAGTATTGTGGCAGAACAGTTTTCTTTGTAAGTGTGATGGTTATATATTATTCCGGTTTCAGTGTGCATATCATGGCGTCCATAACAACCTATACAAACACATCGTGACGTGAGAGACGTGAGTTGTTTCAAGCATCCTTTTGTCTTTTAACTATAGCATTTTCATAAAAACGATCTAGTCACTGAGTATGCATCGAAACCGTACACCAATGGTTATTTTTATAGCTTTTGTGGCAGCTGTTAATTTCTGAACACAATAATATCCAGCAAACGAGAAAAAAAAAATTACCAGCAAATCATCAATATTTTCAGTACATATCGCACTTACAGAACTGGATCAGTGACTGATTCGTGGTTACATTGCTAGTAATTTTTCAAACCAAACGGTGAATGAAGACGCTATGACTACTAATGTCGAAGATCCTGAAATTGCACTTCTCGTTTAATTTTTTACCACGTATAATTCCAGCAATACGGGACATTAGTTATTGCATGTGATAATGGCTCTAACTAACAAATAAACTTACTACAATCTCTGCAAAAGTCTCTTTATTATTCAAGCATAACGAGCCGGTTGTAGCGGGAACAACTTTTTATAACCCGGAAAAGACTGTTTAGCCCTATGTATTCTTTGACAGAGGAGGCAAATTTAGCTTCTGGTGAAATGGTTGTCCCAAACACTAAATAGGCGTAGCTTGACGCAAATGTTTAATGCATAAAAATGTTGTAGTTATATTTTTTGAAGTAATTGAAAAAAAACTTGTATACTCTGCGGTAATATCTTCAAATGCCTGCTTCCATTTTTTTTACCATAACTGATCAGTTATTTGCTTCAGATACGCAATAAGACGACTGTGTACAGCAGTTGTTAAACTGAAACTATCAACAGTGAGTAGACACAGTGATCAACTACAAAGCATTGTTTCAATAATATTTAAAGACAAATTTTCTTATTTTGTGTAATAAAACGTGTATTATGTATTATGCGCACGGGTATGTTAATTGTAAATTTTTTGTTTCAGATAACAACTAAGGCTTTAACTGTTGAAACGTTGCACCGATATATCTCTATGAAGTTGATCGTCTACATAGTTTTGGAGATGAAAATGAGAAATGAGACACACATGTATCTTGATTACCGAGTAACGTTTACTCATTCTTATACCCGGTCATCGATTCGTGCAGCATGCCAAAGATCCATGTAACGATATGACAATACATTTGCATAATACACTGTTATGTGCTTATTGAAGACAGAAGAGAGATTAAAATGAGGGAAACTAACCAGACCGTATTGCAACGATGGGAGGACGAACTTCCTCAGTCGAAGGTCTACTGGATGTTGATCGCCATTGTAGCAGCTCAGGTGTGGACGATATACCTGACTTACTACAACTCCCGTATTCTTGGATTAATTTTAACAGCCATTCTCAACAAATTCATCAAATATGGTGACATTAGACTTGGTAAGACATTCTTCATCAAAGTGATTTTGTTACATTTGTTTTCTATTACCCAGCAGTAAATATGGGAATTGTATTTAATGTTACGTCAGTCTAGCAGTAAGATATAATCGGGCAGGTTCAATGATAGCCCTGCAGTTTTGAGTTTCAACATTTTAATTTTTTTATTGTGTTCTGTGGAGAGATTTATTACCTTTGAAATCATCAGGGACAAGCAGAAATATTTCATAGAACAACACAATGATATTGCTGTTTATTTTTAGTGATAGTATTTTTTTTCTTTTAGTTTAAGCAAGGATCATTTTAAGATAACAGTCGCAAACATTTAGCATTACAAGAGAAGTGTCAAAACAAGTGCAAGAAATGTTTGCAAAAAGCAAGTATAAGTAAAGAAGTATGAATTTGTTTGCAAATAAAAAGAGAGTGAGAGTGCATGTTTGTGTATGTGTGTGTTTTTCAAGCTGTAGAAAGCTGATAATTGTCAAGTATTCATGAGTTTATAAAAGAGCATTAAAAGTAAGAAGTATTAGATCAAACTAATGGTGGAAAGGCCAAGTTTTGAAGTTAAAAGTGGTGAATATAGTAGAGAATATCTGTTAGGAAGTGTATAACTGTTAATTTTGTATCTTTGATTTGTTTATGTTTTGCATTAATGCATTTAGCAATTAGAAATAACTGTTGCAGGGTCCTTCTCCTTCTCTGTGCTGTCTGGTAAATTGATGTTTCGAGATGTGCACCTTATTACAGAAGACTTCTCCTTGCGTATTCATATTGGCTACATGATTTTCCGATGGTGGCGACCCTATGTCTATAAAGATCTGACAGAAGGTTGTCTTATTTAATATAGTGTATAGATATTGTCATTACAGACAACCGAAGACATCTTAGTGCTAAATTCTTTAGGTTAATGACCAATGACAAATTGCCTCATTTCTCAAACGAGTTAAAAAAAAAAAAAACAACCCTGCAAAAATTGATTACTAAGTGTTTCATTTAGTGTTTTTATAGGAAATAATTTTTACTTTCTCGTTAAGAGATCTTTTATAGTAACAGTTGGTTGATATTTGAAATAATGTATATTATCAATGAGATTCTTTATGCTTTACTACACAACACATGCTACTATTTGAGCCATAATTGTTATGTTTTGGTACTGAAATAATGACATTCTTCTTAATAGGAAGTGTTTTCACTCTTTTTTTTGTGTGTAGACATGTCACACTCAGAGACACGGCTGTCTGTGTTTGTAGATGGGTTTGAGTTTCACATTTACAATCGTTCAAAAACATATGCTATGTTGGAGAAACTGTTTGGTTTGAAGCCTAGTATCATCCTAGAACAAGAAGAAGCACAAGTAACACCAAAGACAAGGTAGATGACTCTTTCAATGATGTTTTATTTTAAATAAAGGCACTTTGTGTGATATACTTATACTTATATACTAGTATAATTCATTTTGTGAATCTGTACTATATGTCTTTGAAGAAAGAATTTTTGGTTTGAGCACTTAAATTTTAAAGAGGCATTCTGTCATACTCTCTATAAAGAAATTAGCTATTGAAAAATTATATAATTTATATTATTTCACCTACAGATAAATTTCTCACTGGGATATTCCTGCAAAGCCCAGGATGTCTGTGGTTTTGTTAAAGTGTTTTCTGTGTTACCAAAGAGAATGAAACTACTGGAAGAATCTAGGAAATTTCTGATTTTAACACAGCAGAGGAAATTGTGATACTTGTTCAAAACAAAGAATGAGCTCTTAGTCTTTGGTCAATTCATGTTTTCATATGAGGAGCCACAATGGCACTGGTCTTATCCTTTCTATCCCCATTCGTTGGGATATATGCAAGGTTAATGACATGATTTCTGCGTATCATTGGTGAGATCACAGCCATTAACAGTATTTTGTTGTGAATGCAGGATCAAGGTTCCACAAAAGGACATTCATTGGAGAGATCTGATACCAATGATCAAGATGGATGTCAATGCAGTATGTTGCAAAAGACTAATCCTTTGTAAACTTGACTGTCAGAATGTTTTTCAGCATTAAAAGTAGCATGAATGTATGCTTAGATTGTTTAAAATGTATAACATTTTTATGAGAGTGACAGTGATTTTTCTAAAGAAGTGGTGACTGCTTGATGGGATACGACTTAAGACTTGAGATAAGAGCCTGGCATTGAATTTTTGTTGGATCTTTTTTTTTTTAATTTAAATTTCTCACATAAAAAAAATGAAACAAAAATTAATTACACTCTCAAGCGTTACTGATAAAACAAAAACTGTTGAGGTTGTAATTAATTTTCTTCATAAGTACATTTATATTTTGTGTAATCTTGCCATGGAGATCTCTTGTGCTATTTCAGGTCTTCAGTGAGAACAGCCTGAAATAAAACACCAAAGATAAGAAAAGTACATCACAACCACAGTGTTGAGATCCAAAATTATTTGTTGGAGAAAGCTAAAAATAGCTTTTTGTACTTTTTTTGGTCTAGTTTGCTAGTTTATTTTAAGCATATGCCTGCCACTTTCGTCTCTTGTTCATTTTGTTTGCAGGGCCGTGTCGTGTTTGGCAACTATCTTTTGCCCCATAGCTTGCTTATTAAATTTGAGAAAGCTGACATCATGTACACCACAAAGCCGGCTTCCACATTGTCAGACCTCTTCATGCATGTTGTGAAGTGCGAGGCTGAGAATCTGCGTGTCATGTTTGTGCCCAGTCCCAAGTATAATGGACCTCGTGATGAGTAAACAAGATCACATATTTCAATTTGTGGTTATCATAAAAGATGATTCATTGATGAGAGTAGTTTGGCAAATTAACATTTGTGAAAGTTTTTAACTAAGTTGGAGCATTTAGACTTGCGTTTAGAAAAACATGTGATGTGTATTTGGCCATCTCAGCACAAATACATAGCATATTTTTTCTCCTTGTTATTCTCCGTAAATTATTCAGCAATAAGTAGTAGTCCTTCTGCTATTGGATTGGTGCTGATGTTTGTGATGGCTAGTGGTAGCAGTAAGACTTATCCGTACTAATTATGTTTGTAGGAAAAGAAATTAAGCTATAGATAGAATAGTTGAGAATGTACCTCACTTTTTTTTCAGGCCTCCTAGAACAATGGGAGAAGGTTTTGATGTACTTAAGTCAAACAAAGTTGATATCTATTTCTACATGGATGAGCCAGGTGAGATGTTTATTCAGGACAATAGCACATAAATTCTTTCCTGCATCCTCATGTTCATGTACAGTGTACATTTATACAGACATATTTCTGTTGAAATGCAAATTAAAATCTGATCATTTCTGAGTACTTTACTTACAGTTTTAAAGATGTTTTATAGGAAGATGCAAGATTTTGTATTATTGTCTGTAGGTCTTGTGCCACATGAACCTGAGTGTCTCCATATGGCAGATGGAGAAGTTTTAGTGAGGCGAACATATCCTTGTTCGGGTGTTGACATCAAATGTGACAAAAACACTGACCTGAGTTATGGACCATGGGCAGACCGACAGAGGTTAATTTGTATCTTAATTTTTTTTTGTTTTTTGTTGTTGTTGCAGATTGTTCTTTTTCATTTCATCTCTGATTGTTATTGAAATATGTTTTCTCAGTTACCTTCAACGCCTTGATTTTTCGACAGGAAATTCTTGGAATCCGTATCAACATCCGAACGTCTGAGCCGAGTTATTTCATCTTGCGTCATATATTGCAGCTTGTAATTAACCTGTGCAAACAAAACACTTGCTGATTTACCAGTTATTTATAAATTTCACCATAAATTTATTTCAAAACAGAGGCAAAAGATGGAGGATTCATTTTATTGCTTCATGTAAGTCGTATTTTGTCGATACCATTTTCATTTTGTTTTACAGAGAGCACCTGTGGAAATTCTTCTTCCCTGCCGACTATCAGCTATTGGTACCAACACCAGAAGCACAGCCTGGCGAGAAGCGCCAGTATAAGACTCTTGAAATCAAGCTGACCATTAACACCAACTCTAATGTTGACATTCTTTTCACTAAAAACCTGGTATGTAATTTCCCCTGCATGCTGTACTGTTCTGAGTTCAAATGTGACTAGTTTGTTGATAAATTGGATGTAGGACAGCTTTGATGGTATGTAGCTAGTAAATCTTAGGAGACTATGTTACATCACTTCTGTTGCTCTAAGGAATGGCTGGCATGAGAATGTGGAATTAGCTTGCATAGAGATACTCTTGTTCCTGTTTATTATGCTGTTGTGCAACAGTCACACTGGAATGCTTTAATAAATATGTCAGTGCTTAAGTGATGTGTCTTTTGTGGATGGGTTTCACTTATTCAGGTTACCCAAGCAATCCACATGAATGCTGGTAAAGGCTCATATATTGAGGCCATTATACCTGGACAATTGAAGATAAAGGTTATTCCACTAAGGTCAAAGGGCAACTGATGTTGGTTGATGCCTCAACCAGCATGCCATTTCGTTCACTCTTTGAGTGTGAGACTTTTGAGGTTTGCCAAAATTTAGTCTGATATTATCAAATTATGTTTTCAAAAGAGTAATTTTATTGAATAATTTAATGCTTTCAGCTTGATGCCGATATGTTTATGGATGCAGTCTTGCTGTTCTGTCTGTTGTTAAACCCAATTTCATCTAGTAGAAGGTTAATGACTTTCAGGATGATGGCTGACGATCTGCTCATAACTTTTTTAACTCTTGCAGAGTTTTTCAGTAATTTTTCTCTGTTCTCTGGGACTGTCAAAAGTAGACTTCCCAAACAGTTAAGGTTCATGATTCGCCTTTAGCCTGAAAGTTCAATATTTGTTTATTCTTTGACAGGCTTTTCATTTTTACCTATTAACAACTTGAAATAATGCTTGCAGGTAATGATTGTTTAACTTGTGTGACTCTTGTTTCATTCTTTAATGTTTGCATTGACAGTTTGACATCACAGCTAACTACCCTTGCGTATGGAATCAACATCAGGAATGGCGAGTAGACTTCACAGCATGCAAAGCTGTTGTCTATCTCATCTTTGCTCACAAAAATTTCTTCAGAGGTGAATCAGAGAGTAAATTCCTTTGAACAGTCCTAGAGAGGCGAATATTATTATATTATTGTTTAGTCTTATAACACAGGTTTCCATTACAATGATTCTCATTGCACACAGGAAGAAACTGGATAATTTAAAAAGCAAAGATTTGTGAATGCAATTCCAGCAGTTGTTGCTGCATTTTCACAAGGTCTAAAATAACAATTTGTATAGATATTTGCGTAAAAAGTGTCATTTAAAATTTTGTGGTGTGTTGTTTGGACCTTGTTTGGAATTTCATACTAAAAAAAAATTGTGGAAGAATAAAGTATTTTATTGTAATGTGATAGATCTGGCTGATGACTGGTCAGGCAAAACAGTACCTGACTTGTACAGCTTTGTCCCATATACCTGGACTATCAATTTGCTTGTCAAACAATTTGAAGTTGTCACCCTCGCTAATGAATACAACTGGATTGATACTTCATCCCAGTATCAGGAAAATGGTAAGCAATTGGACTAGTCTCTTCATTAGTAGTAATTCAAAAATCTTTGTTTTAGTTCATATGTTTGCATGCATATGTGCTGTGCTTTATATTTGTGTGTTTGTTACTTTATACATTTATTTGTACACTAGTTCAGTTCTATATATCTGCTGCCCCATCAGAAATTAACAGTCTCAGAAGTTCATAATTTCCATTTTTTAAATATGTTTCAGCTCACATTGCATTTTGTGGAGAATTGTTTGATCTTTGTGTGACTCTACCTTATGTTGACTTCTTGCCACCTACATTTCCAATACAAGTTGTGATCAAGGTGAGCACAGAAATATCTTTTCATTTATTCTTTGACCTTACCAGATAGTACCATAGGAGATAATAGGCTACATTTTCTCTGTAATGACTGAAGGTTGACTCCCGACCATGAGCTAGCCTGGTGCGCAGGGCACTCTACTAGTCAGGAGAGTAGCACCCTCAGACAGGTATAAAGGTGGCAGCAAATTCTAGACAGCAGGGTTTTTTTTGTTTTGGATAGTTACTGTTATCACATGCTTTGCTATCTGCTTTTGAGTCACTTGCTGTACCAGTCTGTCTACTGTCTCAAAACCTAACATTTTTCCTGAACTTTGCTTCATTTCACCAAGACTTTAGAATAGTTGAGATTACCAGTGAGCTGCCATTGTCAGAAGTAGGAGTAAATGAGCAAACTTTTCATTCCTTGTCTCACTGACTTTCTGCTGCTCCCTGTCTTTATTGTTGTTTGTAACCTTTCTGCAGTCCTTTTTTTTTAAAAATAGACCTTGTTTTAAGAAAAGGAAGCAGAGACTTTTTTCTCATCACTCTCCTTGGTGGTCAGTATGTCTGCTGTGAGGACACAAGACAAATATTCCAGTTGTGGCGACCGTCAAGTCATCAAACAGCTCATACCCTTAGTGTTTGCCCCTTGGTCCGAGGAATGTAGGAAGCATTTTCTCTGGATGATGACATGCTTTATCCGTCGTTTGATGAGATTACTTGTCCTTGCTTAACAGATTTCTTTCTCAGGTTTATCCAGGAGAAGAATCTTGCTTTCATCACACAAAAAAAAGCTCCAGGGAAGAGTTGTCATCTACCTTTCACCACTGTGGCCTATGGGTTGTATGGATCTGGTCCATACTTGTCCACATCTATATATTAGACTATGAATGACCCACAACAAGTTAAAACTAAATGACGTAAAAAACAGAAGCTTTTATTTTTCAAAGAGGAAAGCTAGAGTTTACCCTTCACTGCCTTTCTCTATTCAGTTAGGTGATGATGTTCCTTTCCTTACTTCAGCATGTAACTTAGGTTACATAATAACATGTCTCTTGATAAGCATGTTTCTCACATTTGTTGTGCTGCAAACTACGAGCTCTGAAAGATCATCTCCATTTGTCATACTCTGTCCATATCAACCACCAAAATTCTCATCTGCTCATTTGTTTTGTCTAAACTAGACTACTGCTACTCTTTTCTTGCTGGCTGTCCTCAGTAACTCGTCCACAAGCTTCAGAAAGTCCAGAACTCAGGTGCTCGTCTCATTTTCTGACCTCACAAATGTAAACATGAAATACTGTCCTGAACTCCCTTGCAATACTGTCATTTTAACCATCAAGTATGACTCCAACTGTTTACAGTATTTAAAAGTGTTTAAAACATCAAAAATAAAATCAAATACAAATGCAAATAAATGTGTTTACAGTACAGATTAAAGACAGGACACACCTATGCCATGCAAGGACACCTCTTGCGAGGTGAACCACCACCTGTTTGTCCCTGGTGTAGAGGAAATTTTAATGTTTTACACTTTCTGATTATCTGTCCGAAGCTTCAGACTATCCGTTATCAGTTTTTTTTACTGAGAATTCACTATTTTCCTTATTTAGATCCATCCCATCGGCAGCAATTTTTTCATTTTTAAAGAAGATAAGAATTTACCATCAAATATAAACAATTTTTATGTTCTGATAGTTTTTCTTCTGTTTTTAGTGTGCTGGTAACCTTTTTTGGGTTTCACCAACCCTTTTTATACTTTATCCACCTCTTTACATCTTTTTCTTACTATATTGGCTTTTTACAAAATATCATATTTATATGACTTTGGAAGACTTAACCTTAAAGTTAAAGCTACCTTTTGCCATGATATAGCCCTAGTTGCTGGCACGGCATAAAACACAAACAAACAAAATTTACAGTATCCTTCATACCTTCATCCATTGGTTTATGTTCTGTGCCTGTACATATCTCACCATCGACTATCAGTTTATTTATGATTACTGGTTTGCGCACTGACTTCGATCTATCTCGATCATGGTGTTCGGCATTACAAATACCCGTACAAATACCTATTATTATTATTACATCTATGGCAATTTTAGGTCTGATCTCAGTGGTATATTACATAACATGAGAAGGAGGTGGGTTGTTTACTCATGTTGCTACAAATGTTACTGTTGTGTTTACGATGTTTCCGTAGCTGTTAACTGTTATCACCCTTCTAACACAGCAAGTCCCTTCATTGCACTTAGGCTGGTCGTGTATGGATGTGATATATCAAAACTTGAAAAGCCCATTTCCTTTTTCTTTGGGAAAAAGGGGGCTTCTACATTTAAACTTCCTTACCCTGTTCTGTCCATAGTGTCTGTATTTCTGGCCTTCCAAGTTAGCTAGCAGACATCATCTGTTAATATATATCTTAGTAAAATATTTTCTTTCCCTTTTAATAGTGATGGTTGATGGCCATATATGAATAAAGAATCAAAATCTGTAACTGTGTCTTGGTAATGGGTATAAATATTTTGATTTGAGGTTTTCATTTGTAATAAACAGATTCCACCTGCATCTGTGCACAATATATTCCAGTTTCTAACTTGGTTACATGAAACCATGGATAATACCAAATGCTCTATTGATGTGATATTTGTGTAGTATCCATAGATATGGTAAAGTTTATGTGATTATTCACAGTAAGATGTAACCAATATTAAATACAGTAATAAAAGCTGTAAACTTTATTGTACATTTACAATGTGTACTCTCTGTACATCAATGGGTAAGTGTGGGTATGGGAACAAAATCACCCAAGTACTGAATGTGTTTGGGCTGTTGGATTTCACCGTGTTACAACCATTTCTTGCATGGTGCTCTTTTTGAAACTTATAAACTGTTTGTTTATTTAATTTTCCATTTATCAGACCTCAATAAACTGTAGATGCTGAATCAGTAAATTCAAGGGGCAGGACTGTATTAATATTTGCGTTGTTGTGTTTTGTCATAG
This sequence comes from Pomacea canaliculata, assembly GCF_003073045.1. Lineage (NCBI taxonomy): Eukaryota > Metazoa > Mollusca > Gastropoda > Architaenioglossa > Ampullariidae > Pomacea > Pomacea canaliculata. The sequence goes on from NC_037592.1 coordinate 29,175,129, forward strand.
TATTTGTAGCCTTCATTGTGAGGAATGGGTATGTTTCAAATAAATTGCTACTTTTGCTACTACTTCTCAAAAAAGTAGAATGATGGAAAATCATGTTCTGTCTGACATGTACACCTAAGATGGATACAGTTTCATTATCTATCCTTCCATTATGCTGCAGGGAGAAAACGTGGATTGTCGTCTGTACTTGGTTGAAAACAACACTATTCGTCATGTAATCATTGCCATCTCAGAGAACATGCGCATTATGGATAGAGAAGGTAATGAGATGGACAAGCCCTTTGGATACAGTCGAGACAAGCAATGGAGGAAGTTGACTAAGAGAAGGTTTGAAGTGAACTGATTAAACATAAGCTTTCTTCTTCGTGGTCCAGATTTTCATGTGTGTGTGTTGTAATGTAATTTTTTTATTTTGTTTCACCATTCTTTCAGATGGAGTCACAAATCTTTCTTTCCCTAGATCATGACCTTAGTATCATGGATCAGTAAAATATTTGTATCTTTCAGTGCTGGCTGGGTGGATTGCTGGAACACATCAAATGTGTCGTTGACTATCACCTACACATACCACCCCATTCCAGTCATTAAACATTTAGACAACCCATTCCTGATGTTTTCTGGGATCACTCCAACAACTCCTGAGCAGGAAGAAGCAATGTTGATGCCTCTGCGGCCAGACCATCCCCATGCCCATGTCAAAGTCACTCCAGAGAACTTTGATGCCAGTGAATGGCCACCAGATCTCATCAGCATTGAATTGGAGGTAGCGCCTTCTACTCTGTGTTTGTATGGATCACTGCTGAGGAATTTTTTACATGTCAAGGTAAGCAAACATTGTGACACATTTTATCAAAGGTTTGGCTCATACTGGTTAAAGATTTTGCAGGATCTGTTATAAAATGGCCATTTAGTGAGTTACTGGAAACTATGTGTTATGCTTAGTAGTATAAAGTTTATCACATTGGTAGATAATTGTAACAAACCTGTTGTCTATAGATTATTTGGCAGATGTTGCTGCAAAACACTAACTTAATCAAACACTAACTTGATCCACACAACCAAAACATAAAAGCTTACAACTATTGACAATTTATCTCCCAAGCATCTTGTAGAATTGCCACTGTAGCACAGTATCTATTATTAAATAGTGATAAATCCAAAGCTACTCTTTTAAGCATAACTTACTCCACAAGTATATATATAGAAGAAAAAAGTGACACAAGGCTTGATGACTACTCAGGTGAGCCTCTGTTCACTACCTCAGGGGCTCGGAAAGTGAGGTTTTTGGCTAGTCAAAAGGACTAAATCTGCCCTTTTCTTGCACTGTCTTACTTTGTCCAGTATGGGCCGCTCCAGCTATTATTACTTTAGCAGATTTCCTGCCTGTCTTCTGGGTAGCTTAGTCACTGTCTTTTGCTGCTGCTGACAAGCCATAAATTGCCATTGGCGTGACCCATTCAGCTGACAGGGAAGGTGTCGACTCTTGGCAAAGCTTCACACCAGCACCACTCTGACCATCCCCAATGGCTGGAAACAATGTGGTGGAAACTCAACGAGTCCTGACTTTTGGTTGTCAAGTGTTAATTACTGCTCCATTAAGAAAACTGCCTTTTTACAATCATGAAAAAATATTTATAAGATGGTCAGTCTTTTGTTTGCTTTCTTTCTCATTCTTTTTCGTTTCTGAGAGTATTCCTGTCAGACTTCTAGAATTCCAGTAGGCTGTTTTCTTCATCTGCTTTGTCTGGGTGTCCCAGAGTTGTTTGGATCCCGGAAGTTACAGCTCTATCCCTACCAGTCTTTTATTTAAACACTACTAAATGAAGCATGTTGAAATATCTGATTGTGCATAGTATAACCATATTAGTGCTGATATAATTGGTTTCTAGTTCATAATACTTGCCAAAGCGGTTAATGACAATTTGTCATCATGCAGATATTATTTCCACCATTTAGGAAAACTATTTTGGAGAATATCAAAGTTTGACAGACTTTGAAGACAGTACTTTCAGTCGTGATGATGTGGAGAACAACTTTGTTCATGTCAACACCCCCAATGACACCTCTGAATGTGAGCCCTTTGACCATCGCTTGTACCGTTCCTTTGCTGTGACAGTATCTGTAACAATACATGACATCCAGGCCCACCTTGTAAAGGTAATGCTGCCGAGCCCCGAGAAGAATTAGTATTTGTCTGTTGATTGCTGTCCTCTTAATATAGATGAAGTTAATTAAGAATCATGAAAAAAATTGGTTTAAATATTACAATCTTAAAAAGAGAAGGATACTTAGGTTATTATTTTTTGAGAATTAACTTTTGAAGCATTTGTTAGTATCTTTAACTTATGGCAATCTAAATGTTCTGAAAATTAGTCTGCTGCACTTTGAAAGGGTTTATTTTTTGGAAAGAGGTTAATTTTAAAGTTTCAATGCTTTAAAGCAATTTGAACAACTATATTTTGGCAGAACTGCAACAAAGATGACCCCCCATGTCCTTGTATCCATGTCGAGCGACTGTGCTTTGAGATGGACAAGCAGTATACCAATACCAGACTTCAGCTTCTTCTGTCCCCTTGTGTTCTGGTGGCCAAAGACATCTTACAAGTAATAATTTTAAACCCCTATAACTTCTTTCTGATCATCAAACGTAACTCATTTGCCTATCATTTTTTTTATCCCTCTTCAATATTTCAAAGTTTGGTGACTGGCTTTATACACAGAGACAAGGCGATCAGGATCACCTGCACGAAGGACACCTGGCACTTTCAGGTTTGCAGGTGCGGGGACATGCCATGTTCTCTCATGAGGGGTTACCACTAGAAGCGGAGGTGTTAGAGTATGCATGGTTGATTGAAGCCATCATCGGCACTGTCACTGGAAAACTCACATCCCCACAGGTAATGTGCTTCTTTCTCTCTTCTTCCTGGCTCATATTTCTTTTTCATTAAAAGGCAATAAAATAGTGGGCTAAATAAAGTCCTGAAATCCATTACATTCAGTCCTTTGTAGATTTCTTTTGCATGTGCCTCCTTTTGACTTCACTGGTCTCAATATTTTATAAATACAAGTACCTGCTTAAAGTTTTTTCCCTACTGTTTGCAGATTTTTCTAAGCTAGAACTTTTAAAATATATATTATGGTGATCATTGTGAAATTGGGCATTGTACTTAGTTTGTCATCATGTCTCATCCTAACAGCAAGCCTGCCTTCTACACAACTCCTTATTAAATTAAAGCATACTCTGAAAATTAACGATGGGTGTTATGCAGCTGGCAGTCTGATTAATATGGCTAGCATGTGAACAAGTTCAAAATGATGGAAACTTATTTCTGAATAAATTAAAGTAACTAACAGTTTCAACACTTTGTTATCTTTGCTGTTTTCTTTTTTTTTTTTTACCAGCCCTAGTATACAAGACCCTAGTATAGTCATTCTTTTCTTCTAAGAAATAACCTAGGATACTAATTTACTTATTAGACAATTATTTGGTTAGCTTTCACATCTGGTTCAAGACAGATGAAAATTAAAGTTGACTTAAATAGATTTATGTAAGTCTTAAAAGATTTATTTCAAACTTTTTAGTTCCAGAACATTGCAGAATTTATTCAGACTTTTGTGATGGCTGCTGATAATCCTGAAAACAAGCTGATGCGAACAGTCCCTTACCAGATGTGTCAGCACATGCTGCCACAGCCTCAATGTCGCATGCTGCCTGATGTTCCATTTCCTTGCCCATCTTCAGAGGACATCAAGTATCGCATGATAAGAGTTTCCCTTGACTCAGTCAATGTTTTCTGTGTTGAGGCTGGATCTGCATTAAATTTTATAGTGAGTATTCCTCACACTTCCTATATTTGTGATCAGTGAATAATTTTTAAAAGTCTTCCTTTTCTTTGTTTCTCTTTTCCTTCCCCTCTTACTTTTAACACAAAGATCACATTTTACTTTAACTGTCATCATTTTTCGTAGGAATTCTGATTTTAAGAACAACTGTTCTTTTAGTTTTTTAAGTGTCTTTCACAGAGAATGTTATCTGTTGAAACAGGTACGGCCAGTGCGCATTGCAAGCTGTAATTTGCATGGTCCAACAACATGTGCTGGTATTACAGGACTGATTGAGCATGTTGCTCTGAAACAGTACATTAGCTGTGCGGAGAGCCATGTTGACAACAAGCACACAAACACATGGCTGGAGGCTGGTGGATTTGCTCTAGGCCCTATCAGCCTTGAGGCAGCCATTGCACTGCCTAACCCACAGCTCCATGCAATTCAGGATGCATTTCTTCGTCTTCATGATATGCAGCTAAAGCGGTTATGGTTTCTATGGCCACCAGAAGAAACACAGGCAGCACAGAATCCTGCTGTGAATGGAAAGTGTGGATGCCTTGGTGGGTGCCAGTTTTTTGGGATGAACAAGAATGGCTTGACTTTTTTTAAGCCACGTAAGCAGCGGGAGTCTTCTCAGGTAGCCATTCCACAGGTCTGCACCATGGGACATGACCCTGGGTTTGGTCAAAGTTTGCTTCATGAGGGGAAACTTGCATTTGATGTTAGCCAGAGTGAAGTTGGAGTGCGCCCTTCACCAAAGGATTCTCCAACACAGTTCTCATTCACACGTGGCTACATGAGTGACTTAGCAAGTCCTGAAGGGGTTGAAGTAGCAACAGTACGAATGGCCACAGCTAGCTCTGCTAGCAGCATGGTGGAGAAGATCTCTGGAGAAGTGACATTTCCACAGACACCTTTAAAAGGCATGGAAGATGTAGCTCTGCTTCAGGAGCATGGGTCCATCAGCACAGCGACCTCTCGACCTTACTCTTCTCACAGTGATACCCAGGCATGCCTTGCATCCTCTCCACTCAGTGCTAACAAGGGCTTAAAGGATCCACAGTCTAGTCGTGAGGACCAGCGTGGTCAGTCCAACATAGGAAGCATTAGTTTGTATGTGCATCAAATATTAGACAGCTCCAACATCCTCCCATCACCTGTTGGCTTGCAGAGTGACCATCGAGGGTCCATTTCTAGTGGCAGAAGTCTTGAAGGTGTACACACACGATTTTCAAGCAAGTCATCTCTGGCAAGTCCTGTCTCCCTGCGCCATGCTCTGGATATGGGATCCAGCAGAGTGAACTCAAGTGTGTCTTTGGAGAGTGAACGGTACTATTCAGCTGAAGAAGATACCACCTTCAGCTCAGAAATCGAGGGACCAACCTCATTGTGTACCAACTCAACATCATCACAAGAGTTTTCTCATCCAGTGATGCTGACTGTTTTTGATAATGGTATGCGTGATGATCAAGATGGAATACAGAAAATCAGGGATAAAGCACTTTCCAAGGAAGTGTTTTTGACTCTGCAAGAGAACAGAACCCTGCAGGACAGGGACAGGACGCTTCAAAACAGAGACCAATTCCTTGATGGAACTGAAGAATCATTAGAGAAAGCTCAGGACAGTTTCTTCAAAACACCTGTAGCTGAAGGTAAAGATGAAGATGATGACTTCGCTACATCTTCTACTACTTCTTCCACTCTTTCTTATGCCTCAGCTCCCAGTGAATTGGACCCTGATCTGGATGAAGTTCCTGAGGATTTTACTCTTGTACATCTGCACAAACACATGAATCAGCCCATTACCCAGTCACCACTTCTTCTCAACTGTTATGTCCGCCATCTGTCCCACTTTCTGTGCCAGGACTGGACATGTGCAGGGCCTGCCCATTCTTTGTGCCCATCAAGGAAAAGTCTGCGCTCTGTTCATTCAGAGTATTCATTGTCTTCAGCCAGTCACTCTGTCTACAGTAACACTTCCTCCTGGATGCCTCATTTCCAGAAGGCAAGTTGTGATTTTTCATCCCATACATTGTTTTGTGTCCTTAGTATAAGGTGACCAGACGTTTTCGGGGGTGAAAGCGGGGGGGGGGGGGGGAGAATTGGTGTTTTACGGCGTGTCAGCAGCTAAGGCTATATTACGGCAAGCAGCCAGCCCTGTAAACAGATGCCACGTGCAGAGAAAGATCAGCGTGCCCGAGACGAGAAATGAACTCAGGGCAGCCAACCTTCACTGTATTGGTGACAGGCGCTAACAATTGCGCCACCGGACCGCTCTAGGGGGTGAAAGCGGGACACGTGCCGATGATGGTGTCGTCACCATCAAAGAACGCCAAAAAAAGTGATTTTTAAAGACAACTGGGACATTTGATGGACTTGCCAGAAAGCCAGAAAGCGGGACATTGGGCGTCTCGCCCGATGAGCAGGCGGGACACGAGGTCAAAAACGGGACTGTCCCACCTAAAGCGGGACGTCTGGTCACCTTACCTTAGTATCTTCTGGTAGAGAAGTTAGCTATTTGTCATTAGAGTAGTGTCATTGCTATCAGCTGACTTTGAAACTTATATTAAACCAATCAAAGCATGACCAGGGTCTTATAACTTAGCATGTTAGGCATGAGTTTAAACTTAAAAAATACTCTGTTTAAAAGTTTATATATTGTATTGAGACAAATGTTAATCCCGAAGGCTCATCAAAAAACAAACAAGTTAAAGCATTTTTTTACTACTAGGCATCCAGGTCGCTATTTGATACTTTACATTTATGACAGTTAAAATGAGTCAATGCTTCTGATACACTTCCTTTGTAAACAGTTACCTGTTTTAGTTAAAATTTTATGTCTTGCATAATTTTCAGAATGAATTCTTGAGCTTGTATTTTTATATTTATTTTCATGTGTTAAACCTAAGTAAGGTACCAGACATTTTGGGAGTGAAAGCGGGACGTGCCGATCATGGTGTTGTCATCGACAAAGAGTGCCGAAAAAAGCAAAAAGTAGTGTGTGTGTAGGGGGAGACACCGAAAGATAGTAAACTAGGACAAATTTGAAATTATTAATCAAAAGGCAATAAGCAACAGCCAAAACCAAAGACACGAATGCGAATCAATGTATGATAATCAGATTTTTCAATACAAGCGGGACATTAACATTTTAGATGAAAGCAGAACACTGGATGTACTGGCGGGACATTTTATGAGCAGGCGGAACACCTCAACCTAAGCGATGAACACATTTGGATTGACATATACCAAAATACCTAGATGTCAAGGACTGAATGACGGAAAGAATCCTGAACTACATTTAGAAAATTATTTGAATAGCATGACAGTCATCTTTTTCTTACCACGTGTGCATTATATGTTACGTTTATTTTATTCCTTGTTACTTCTTGAGGAGCATAGGGCCACCACCAGCTGGTGCAACTTACCTTGTAGTTGCATGGTGGCTTTCATGCCTTGTCGATCCACAAAGCTATAAGTTTGCATAATATATTATCTTAATCAGATATGACCTCTGTGATTGACTTAATGCAATCTAAAATCACACCATCTAAATTTGGGATGCAGGTAAGCCAGGAAATGAAATAAGTAGAGTTTTGGTACAGTATTTTCAAAATGTAAAACTGTGCCCTGTCAGCAGAAGAACAACCACCATTTCATTGGCGGCGGTTTTCTGGGGTCAGGTGCCTTTAGAAAATGGTACTGACAGACACCATGCCTAATTCGGGTGCATATCTCAATTTTAGCATAAAGCTAGGAAGCTGACAGCTAAACCAATTAGCAGTCAACTACAGAGGTCATGGTCAAAAGATAAAAATAAAATCCGGGATTTCCGTCCATCAACAATAATACTGGGTTATGAAACATATGTTGCGAGTGGCCATGTAACTCTTGGTATATTATTATATCCATATTTATGCGTGAATGATTTCTTTAAACACACACATGCAGAAATAACATCGTTATTTTGTTCACATCGTTTTCTTTCCATTACTTGTATCGTTTGCTATTCATACAGTACCAATATTCAAAAACGAATTTGTGTTTTGGGAAAGTAGTGCAATCCGAAGCGGGTGCTGTTTTTATGGGACACTACTCCCATTCATTACAAAAAAAAAAAAAGATGTAGACAATCGCGCCATCGCCGGAAAAGTACAAGTCTTCGTTATAATAAAGGGATCGTTAGAGCAATATTGGCCGAAATTAACAAAAATAATAATGAGATGCCAAAATAAGAGAGCGATTGATGGGGAGAGAAAATGAAAAGCTGTCTTCTGTTCGAATTTTTCGCCTTGAAAATCCCTTTTATCATTCCGCGCGGTTGTCATTATTGTTGTCCACCTCCCAGTCCGAGGGACAGTGAACCCAGACTGTTGTCAAGGAAACTATACTCCAAGCTTGTACACGGTGTGTGCTATGGGGACCAATTTAGTGAGACATACAAGTCAAACTGAGCGAAAAAAAAGTTTATTTGAACTCCAGCCGTTATAGTGATTTCCCGTGGATACACTCGAAGCACAATGGCGGCAGCAAGAAAGGCGAGGAAGGCCAACTTTTCAAATTGTGAAGATGTGGCTATAATTGAAAGTTATAGAAAACAAAAGCATGTACTCCAGAGCAAATTTAAGTCGACTGTCACAAACAGAAAAAAGCAAACGGCATGGACTGAAGTGACTAATGCAGTCAACTCTGTGTCTGCCGTCTGTAGAACAACAAAGGAGGTGAAGGAGCGTTGGGTGAAACTTACAAAAAAAGCAAAAGCACAACTCAGGGCCAGGAAATACCCTCCGACATCTTCGGGAAAAAATGATGAAATGGCAAATTTAGACGTAATGGCAGACATCCTTCTTGGAGAGTCGGATTTGACCGACGGCATTGCGGAAGGAGGTATTGATGCTGGAGACACGCAGCCTAAATCAGGTAGGTATATGAACTATATACGAATACAGTCAATTTATGGTTATGGAGACTATCATTTCCATCTTCTTTTTCGTGGACACATGCATGTCCACAAGCACACAAACAGTATGCATGAGGAAATATATTTGGTGCATAAGTTTTGTCATTATTTGTGCTAACCAATTAACAACAACAACAAAAAAAAATAATACTTTAAACATTGTCATAATTTGTTTGTTAACAATCGGAAATTTTACCTCACACACACACACCAATGAACAAATTATTTTGAGATCATGATAGAAAATTTGTAACTGTGGCAGAGATTGACACACCAACAGACACAGTCCTTGAAATCATTGCTGATGATGATGGGACCATGCATCTGGCCCCATATTCTACCACAGACTGCCTGGCTATGTCAGTTACTGGCATCCCTCATAGGTCAGCATTTCTGAAAGACTGGACAGAAGTGACAAGGAGTCTTTTCAACTGCATAGCACCAGTAAGTCCTCTCACCTTACATCTCAGTTATATATCATATTATGATCACTAAGATTGGTTCTGGTATCTTATTCTTATAGACCACCTGGCAGTGGACATGTCAGAAACTTCATTTTTAATAGCTCGTTCATTATCTGAAATACTGGTGCTTTGAATCAGTATTCACAAAGGTCTTTCCGTTCAATGATGTGCACCAAAAACATGTTGAGAAGACCATTTGAAGTTGCTTTTGACAAAAAAAAATAAAAAATGAATTGCAGTAGGTCTTCAGTAGAAAATTAGTGAAAGCTGTGTGCCATTTAAACATTTCAATATATGGAGAGTGGTGTCCCTTTACCTAACAGGCTTGAGGGGGGCTAGCTTTCTGCATTTTTATTTCTTCTTGGATTTATTGTGCTTGTAGTACCTATTGTACTGATCTGCACTTTTTTCTGACATCATCACCAATGTGTTGATTGTTTATTTGCCTGTGGCTTTTTATTTATTTCTCTACTAATATCAACTCTACGCTCATAAACATTATCCATGGGTTGTACAAAGACTTTTCCTGCCAAGTTATCCACTATGGCAAACTCACTAAACCTTTTGTAATGAAGACTGGCATAAGACAGGGTTGCATACTATCACCTGCAATCTTCCTGATGGTCATAGATTGGATTATGTGTAAGACAACAACATTCACCAAACAGCTAGAGAACCTGGACTTTGCAGATGACATGTCTCCTATCTCATCAGCAGCAGCATACACAAACTAAACTTAGCAAGCTAGAGGAAGCGGAGAAGACTGGCTTAAAAGTCAACAGAAAAAAGACCGAAGTCATGAGAATCAACAACAAGCAGAAACTCCCAATCAAACGTCATGAAACATCATGGAAACAGATCACTTCATGTATCTGGTAAGCATTGTCAACAAGGATGATGGAGCAGATGATGACATCAAAGGCTGCATCAACAAGGCCAGGCATGCTTTCAACAGCCTCTGCTGCATCTGGAACTCCCAAGCATTATCCTTACGCAGTAAGATCTGCATCTTCAATGCCAAAGTGAAAGCTGTCCTACTTTATACCTGGAGAGTGACAAACACCATTAACAACAAACTCCAGACCTTTACCAACCAATGCCTATGCCATATTCTGGGAATAAGATGGCCTGAAAAGATCTCCAGCAGCAGCCTGTTGAAAAGAACCAACCAGAATGCCACTAGCCAAGACATCAAAAAGTGCAAATGGGGCTGGATAGGACACACAAACAATCTGACACCAAGGCAGGTACTTGACTGGAACCCTCACGAGAAGAGTAGAGTTGGGAGACCAAAGCAGACTTGGAAAAGAACAGTAGAGCGCAAACGACATCGGAACCACATGGGTCCAACTGAAGGGGGCTGCCCAAAACCGGGTCCGCTGGCAAGGTGCTGTTGCAACCCTATGAACCTCAAGGAGTAACAAGGACTAAACTACAAAATGTCAACTCTCTCATTGCCATTAATCTTCTCTGGCTAATGCCATCTCAGTTTCTTCATTTTTGCGTCATCCCTGGGATGGACTTAATATCAGTGCCAAACAGTCATGCATTTTAACATTGTACTGCAATTTCTGCTTTGTAATTATCTGAATATTCCCCTGACGATTTGCTCTGGTGGGATTTGCTCTAGGTGTTTAATTATTGTTGTTTTCTGCTCCAGTCCAGTGACTGTAGATCTGTCTCATTGACATCTTTATCTATGAGTGGCATTCCAATTAACTTTACAGAACCACAAAAAGTTTTGTGTTTGTAGTGTGCGGAGAGCTTGTCTTTGGCTGGGTTACCATGCTATACAAGCTCACACACATGTCTGTAAGTCCATCTTTCTTGAGCTTCACAGGATCACTCTCATCTGACCTTTCTTCTCAGTTTCTGCCACCAGAAAGCTCATGTTTTTTTTTTAGTGTCCTGGCAGGATTTCTGCAACTGTGTTCATCAATCTTCATGATCACCTGCTGGACAATTTAGAATAATGCTGATCTTATTGTTTTCCATTGGTGAAAAGCACCCCTCCTGCATTGCATTCGTTACTGTCATTGTATTTATTGATGCTTTCTTATATGAATGAAATGTTAGTTTTTTGTGGAACAGCACATTGAGCTTGCCTCCAGCAAAGAACTGTGCTTTACAGATTCAGTTAATCATTAATTATTATTAACAAACTGTTAGCATAATTTCAATGTAATGAAAGAAAGAGTGCTAGTGCACAAACATAAAATCCATAGCTATTGATGCTTGCAGTATAAAGAGAGCTGATTATGTTGGAATGATGACAAACCTAGCAAGTGCATCACCATATTTTAATGCATAATAAACTTTAGAATTTGAAATAGTTGTTAAGGTGTCCTGTTACTGAAAGATGTTTGACATATAATAAGTGGAATTAGATTGAGTGCCTTATGTTTATGCTTGATGACTTATGATTAAACTTATTCTTAGTGACACCTGGTAATCATTTCAGAATGGAATCTTGTTGTGACATATTCCTACAATTGAATATGCTTGCTTAATCAGGCAAGGTTATCCCTAACTAACTAAAATTGTTAGTTATTCTTCTTAAGTTCTTAATTTGAATCTACAAGCTTTAAACATGCTTTGATGCATTTATATAATTATAGTTCAATTGTCAACATTTTTAGATGTCTTGTAACCGTTTAATCTTTTTTTTGTGATTTTTAATTGCATTTGAGTACATTTGGAGCTAAGCATTTAAATTGTTCATATTTTTGATTTTGTGTTTTTTGTGTCAGATATGGATGCTCATTGCAAAAGACACATCAAGGTCTCTGGTGAAACAGCTCAAACTGTTCTGAACAGCATGCCTTACCATATGCGCAATGCAAGCAGTAGTTCTAGAAGCCAGCACAATGACTCAAAAAAAGAAGTAGATGAATTATGTAAGGAATATCTTAAAAAAAGCATTTTGCTTCGTGAAAAACAGTTAGAAAAAATTAATATTGAAATAGAATTTTTGAAAAGATCACAACAAATGTCTTAAAGGTAAAGTGATTTTTCTGTTTCTGTTCTAGTCAGTTAGTTTTTTTGTGTTGTCCTGTGTCTCCAACTACCGAAATATCTTATTAATATAGGGCATGTTTTAGTGTTTATATTAAGTGAATTATTCTGAATTTTATATTCTTTTTATCTTCTTTAAATCATCTTATTTTCAGTATTAGCTGTATCTTTATCCTTAATTACTTGTCTGTTTTTTTCAAGATTGTTATACTTTCTCTATTTCTGTTTTAAACAACATTGACCGTGGTTGGTGATGATAACAGTTAGCTGTATGATAACAACATTTATCATGTACATACAGCTAACTGTAAAGTTGGCAAGAGGTGATAGATCTAAGCGTGAGAGTGGCTGAGGAAGAATACAACATATCCAACTTATCTTTACAACATAGTGACAGTTTATTTGCAGATATTAATTTGTTTAGAATACTCTTCCTTTATGGGTTCAAAATTTCTTTGCAACAGATTGTGCAGAAAGAAATGAAAAATAAGTAAAAACAAAAATAGTAAAAACATTCAGGCTATCTCATGAAGTTGAGCAATAGACTGGCAAAGCTTCATTATACGGTTTTCAGTAATTTTCTTTTTCGAGTGGTTTTTACATTTTAAAAATTATTTATGGGAGAACATTGTAAGTGGTTTTTTGTGCTAGGGCCTCGAAATACTTATTTTAAATCTAGCCTTTTAATTGAGAACTGTTATTGTGTTTGACAATAATTTGAGAATTATTAAGCCATCACTATTTACTTTCAAAAATATTTCACATCCAATGTAAATTAATTATTTTTGACTGCCCACATTGTGGCTTATAGCTTTTTGTCATATGTAAATTGTTTTTTGGTATTTACATTTGCTGGAAAGACTTATTTAAACCTAGATTGCCTATTGAACCAAGGGTAGCTATACTATTTCCGGAATTTATAAAAACTAATAAATTGATGTTGATTGCTATTTTTAAATTGTTGGTTTTTTTCGTGATTATAATACTGTTTTCAAAACAGCAATGAACGCCTGAACCCTGTGGATATTTTCCTTAATGATCTCTGTGACCATTACAATAAACATGTGTAATATGTTGGTTATCATTAATATGAATATGTTGAAAATGTGTGCAATACATTTCAAATAGAAAAGATGACAAATTTGTGATGTCATTATATATGTTGACAAATTCTTTTGAGGGGTAAATCTTCATCCTCTCAAAGGAAGGCTCACAGAACAGAAAGCTTGTTATGATAACTCAGTTATATGTGAATAAGTGACAGCTCATTACTCACATCCCTACATGCACATAACCATACAGTTCTTACATTCTCATACATTCCACACTTACGTGTGTCTCTCCTATACACATACATACACCCACTTTACACATGTATGCATAAGTAAAAAAACCAAATATATACATGAATATATGCACACACTAACAGGTGGCTTCATTGTGTTTTAAGTATTTAGAAATAAGTTCTGTATGTCAAATATTGTATATCGCCAAAGAATCATAGACATGTGGGCCATATAAACCAGAGGAAGTCGGCAGCCAAGAACAGCTAGATCAGATTTCAAGACATGGATGTTGTAATCAGGATTATCACTGCGCACAGATCTGACACTGCTTTTGTTAATGAGAGTTAACAGCAATAAAATAGTACTGAGCACAGAAATTCCAGACTCTTCTTGTATTTGCTTTGGTCTCTATGATAGTTACAATCAGTGAGGTGTGTATATGAAAAGTGCCCTTAGCCGTCATTGCTTGTTTGGGTGTGTCTACTGTCAAAGCTATGTGCTATGTTGGTGAACATCTTGAACTGTAATACAAAGAGAGATGTATAAGCTCATGATATGCAGCTCGTTCAGCTGGTTGACTTAATAAAAATATTGTTTATCAGTCAGATGGAAGACATCTACAACACATAGAAATTATAGTTCAACAGTGTGTCATAAAGAATAACTTATTCTGCTTTGTGCTTTCATACAAAATATATTGTAGCACCAGCAAACATCTGTTCTATGTAATAACTAAATAGCCAGAAAAATGGCACAAGTGAAACCATATGCAAGTAATGTTTCACTGACATTGTTTCACATGCCACACCGCTGATTGTATTCAGATAGCACTTGATAGTTAACAGAAATAGGTCTGTTTCATTTTTAGCTGCCTTGAATGAAGTCTTTTTCTTTTCATCATTGTCACAGAAGGACTCAATCACTCATGCTTTAATATGACTGATTAACATGGAAAAGCATAATACCTTTTTCGATGCCCTCTGTCATGATATGACTATATATCATCCTTCCCCAAAAGGCCTTTGGTTCTGCATTTTTGCTCATCCTCCACTAGTTTTCAGATTATGGGCAAGGGAACATGACTGTCTGCTGACTTGACATTGGGTAGATTATGCTGTTTAAATACAAGGACATTGACATGGACCTCAGCTGTACAAAATTTGGAAGTTAAAAAAAAAAAAGTGTCTGAAAGGTATTTTATTTCAAATAAAGTTCTCACATAAATGTGAATGCTTAAATATTTTGAAGTGTAATAGTTGAAACAAAAAAATTTCTGAGAAGAGTGTGGAGAAAAATCAGACCGAAGAAAAGAGTGCTGGTGGGTGTCAGAGAAAGAGGTATAAATGGATGAGATTCAAGGCTGCATTATCTGTAATGGCTAAGTTAGTTTACAAAAAGTAAAAGATAAGTATATAGGTGTTATTGTGAGGGTCTTTCCAAGAGATGGAGACCTTAAGTCCAGGAGTCCTAAGGAATTAAACATAATTTTTTGCATCTTGTTGAGAAAAAAGTTTTTTGTCACAATACATTACATTATTGTTTTGAATTGAAAATGGATAGACAGCCTGAAACATTTTATTAGTTATTAAACTAATAAAATATGTTTAAAGGATCTTGTGGGGAAATGTGCTTCTTTGTTTTTTGAGAGTAGTTCAATTTTTGAGAATCTCCTTTCATCTGTTTCCTTACCTAGCCATCCAAAAGTCTTTCATGGAAAAATATTTTTTCCTTCTTTAACTGTATTAGAGTCTAGAAAAACTTTATGACAATCTCATGAGGAATTTGGAATAGCTCTGTGGAATATTGCGAATATGAGTCATCATGACCATCACTCTGTTATTGTGATCATTTTTTTTCATTCTGGTCTGTGGTTTCAGAGTAAGTCGCTTTGCTGTTTAGAATAAGATATGCTGTTGTATAATTCTGCAACCATTATAATTACTATGAATACAGTGGAAGTGATGTTTGATGGCTCCTATTCATTTTATTGCTGTTGTATTTAGAGCTGTAAATTACTAGACCATTATTCTTTAGTGTTGACAACTGGTGTCACGTGCTAGTCATTTACTGTTACCTAGTATTAAGCTCTATTTGAGTTTCTATTGGTGTTCAGAATTTTCTCAACAGCTTTTTAGCATCCTTGCTATGAACAGACCTTTCAGTCAGCAAAACCACAAAGTATACATTCAGCTGTTACATTAGTGAAGGTGGCCAATCGATCCATACCCATCAGTACGCTATATGCTAATATAGCTGTGGGTTTCATTTTAAGCAGAAGTATATGAATACAGTTCATTATTACAATAGCATACACAGCTGAATTCACATCTTAACAGTTAATGATTCTCATGATGTGACGTACACATCTACAGTTACAGAGGCTGTTCAAATCCTTTATTCATAGAGATAGATGCATATACAACATAGGCAACCTTGATGCAGCTAACATATATATATATCAGTTATCACTCACCCCATTAGCCTCTTATACCTATTTCTCATCTTGCTCTGAAATCTAGATTAATGACCTATCCTTCAGAATCCAAATGCTAGGAAAGCTGCTGATTGGTCTTGTGCAGGAAAACGAACATACTGCCTGGTTTGTACTGTTTAGGTGGTGTGTTCAATTGTCCTGATGATAGTGTCTGGTGCTCACTAATGATGTCTCCAACAACAGTCTGAAAATTCTCTGTGCCATAAAATCAAAGTGCTGTTGGCATGAAAGATATCTTGTCTTTTTATCTCTTTTCCTTTTTTAGAATATCCACTGTACTTTTCTGTCTTCATTTTAAACAAAAAATTTCATAAAGCTTTTTGTCTGCATAGTACACGGCGCGATCAAATTACTCCCTGTATGGATTTACAGGCCACCATTTTATTTTCTAGTAATAGATTTGATGAATGCTATAGCCAGTTTGCAGCAAAAGAGGAAAGACTTTGCCTTATTGCAAAAGGATTGATGTTCAAAGAACTTAATTATTATGGGCTAAAAGAATAGGGTGGTTAAAATAGCAGGGTGTTAAAATGGTGTAGCTGATAGCTGTATGTTAACTTTCCAGATAGTACCCTAGCATGCTCTTTTGCTTTTTAGATAATCATTCATGAGGCTGATTTCTTAGATTTTTTGTTTGTTTGCCATTTAAACATCAGGTGAAAGAAGGTTTCAGTGTGAGTAGTATGAGGCAGAAAGAAGAGATGAAGCTGCCATCTCCACCACTCAAGAAACCAAGTTCATCACTCTTCAGTTTCAAAACGGAGCAGGGGGATATGGAGGAAGGTGAGGTGTTCAATGAGCAAGATTTAAGCAATCTTAGAATATATGAATAAAAGATCAAACCAGTATTTAATAACAGGAGTATTTTGCCTGTTAGTGTTAAGACCGCATTCCTAATCACAAGTATCCTGCACTTGCTTGATGCTAATACATGGCCATGTGAGTACACTTAATGTAAAAACTACTCACATTTTGGATATGCATATTCTTTCAGTTATGACAAAATGATTGTCTTTTTGTGCCCAGGTTGGGATATATTGTCTCCTTGAGGAAGGAGAACATGAAACACCATCATTCACTCCTATCTACATTCAAAATACATTTGAAATGTACCTCAGACACCTAGTATGGAAACTCCAGGATAAACACAGAAGGGGAGAAATGCAAATGACACAAAAATACAAATTCCAACAATACGTAAATCATATTCTGACCCCCACAATGGTGAATCAAATATCCTTGGTTCAACCTAAACAGTGTCTTCAGTCGAACTCTCCAGTGAATACAATAACATTTAAACACAAGAAATACTTAGACACACTTCTTCTACTCCACTGATCAATGATCACTGTAATATAAGGAAAAGAGTTAAAGTCTCTGGTCTGAGTTTTCTCCCTTTCAACCAGTAATTGTCATTAATATGCAAATGTGTGCAACAAGAGGTGAAGGCTGTGCTTGAGTGTCCTTTTGATCAGGGTTCTATGAAAGTTAATTCTTCTTGGGTAGTTAGGACATGGGCTCAAACTTTGAAAGAGGTAAGAGGAGTGTGTTGTAGGTTCACAAACAGTTGTTGAAATGCATTGAGTACTCCTTGCCTGACAGTGTTTACATGATGACCTTGGGACATGTCATATAGGAAAGTGAAACTCCTGTTAGGTTGAAAGAGTCCTGGATTGAGAGGGTTACATATGATGTTCATCTCTGGAATCACCGAAGATGATATTGCATGATGAATGCAGAAACATTAGACATAAGACAGGGTCTTGTGATGACTGGAACAGGTGACAGACACATTGTTGTTGAATCAGAGATAGGTGAACACGTGACCTATTTTTTAAGTCACACAGGAATACTCCACTCATATACTCCTATGCAGTCTGCTTGGGGTAAGAATCTTCATTAGATGAGGTTACAGTGAGCGTGATTTAGAGACTGTGGTAATACATATCTCAGATAGAATGATCAACCTTGGAATGCTGGCCAGTACCAAGATTTTCTCCTTCCCATGTTTAGTGAATACATAGGTTTCTCAGAGCTTGAGACTTCTCCTTCAACCCTTTGTACTTCCTGATGGTAGCAGAGTCCTTCCTTCTCTTATTTAGAACAGCATAAACATGTGAAGTTTGAGTCTGACAGAGTGGTCTGTGGTAATTGAGATGCATTAGTTGATGAAAGTTAAATTTACATGAGAACACTGAGAATGTAATGTTATAAAATGCACAATTCTTCATGCCAGAAGGTGAAAACCACCCAAATTTACATCTGTGTTGTTGCTTACAGATGATGCTGGTTCAGTAATAACTTTGACAGACAATACATCAAAGACAACAGCTGTTGTTCAGGTGTCTGGACCTCTTGATGTATTGATCACACCATTGCTTCTGGAATCATTGCAGCGGTCAGTCTTTAGGCCTTTAGTTCAGCAGAGTAAAAATCAGAGTAAAATTCAGGATAAGTAAATTCCTAAATAAACGTTCTG